>NW_026055712.1:0-238312 GCF_023758065.1 Alternaria ventricosa | reverse complement strand
CCCTAACCCTAACCCTAACCCTAACCCTAACCCTAACCCTAACCCTAACCCTAACCCTAACCCTACGACACACAGCGGTTACGGGTCCACGGGTTTTTTTACCAAGTCCACTTCAAAAATTCTTCTTTCAGATATATCTCGGGACCCAGACCAGCTATAACTAAGCGAGGCACACCGTTAAAATCGCAACACTTTTCTCTACAATATAGCTATTTACAATTTCTTCTCTTACTTACAAATACTAAGTGCAGCGCTGTTCTCTTGTCTTGCTGCTTTATTTGCGCAATATCTTGCTTATCTTACGCGCTAGAGCTAAGTAAGGCGCAGCGTTAGATTCGCGCTATAATTTTAATTAAAATAGTGTAGCTAGAATCTTTCTGCAGTAGCTGTGCAGCTGCAGTTATATAAGGAACACTAAAACTAACCCCCTAACTTTGCGCCTACATAACTCTTTATCCTAACTAGCTACAGATAATCTAAGAGCAGATTTAGAATCGCACAGCAATTCTGCACAAAATAGCCTCTTTAGAATATCTAGTATTACATTAGATAGCTGCCGGCAGCGGCTTAGGGCTAGGCCCTTAGTTCCACCCTTCGTTCCTTATTAGTTCTTATTAGTACCACCAAAAATCGCTTGGGGCCAGTGGCCCCAAGCACGTCCTCTAGGGTAGGTTATCGTCGGCGGAGGGCCTTTGCGGGCTCGTGTACGTTATGTCGAACACGTTGGCGGTCTTCTGGATCTGCCCAAGGGCGCGCGCGCGACGAAGAGCCCCGAGGCTCACTGCTTCGAGCGCGCATTAGCAGGTCGACGTCTTGGAGTGCCCAGAGGTCATACCAATCAATGTCGAGGCTTGACCAAGGTTCATCGCGAGAAGGCCATTGGGGCGAGGCTTGGGCCCTGACGCTGCGGGGACTTTGGTGCGCGAGAAGTCAGCAACGAGGAAGCTGGCGGCCCCTGCGGCCAGTGCGCTTGAACGTCATGTGCGCATGATGTGGTTACTAATGACGTTGCCGGCAGAAGCGCAAAGAGAGACGCGGTGAAGAGGGCGGTTACTGTAGAGATGAATGTGTGCGCAGCGGCCGCGCCGAGGGCAGGGCTGCCGACACATGCACGTGGGGAAGAGCAGGTGATCGGGCGACACTTTCGCGACGGCGACCGCGTCCGCGTAGAACGTCTTTGCGGCTTACTTTCGCGCCGCCGTAACAACGTCTTACTCACATGAGGCGGAGGGTTCTGGGCGCAGGCGAATCGCTATATCCCATCACGCTTTTACTCTAGCCCTGGTGAGCTTCGAGGGTGGATGCTGGTGGTCCGACTCGCGTTCGGCTGATCTTGGTAGTGGCACTTTCCTTCTCGGTGCGAATCGTGAGAACAGCGTCCCGAAACCAGCCGTTTGGGCAATCGCGAACATTGTCAAGCAGTAAAGATTGCATTATTCAGGTTCCTCAAGCGATCAGAGTTATCTCTCCTTTCATTTCGTTCACAGGCGCACGAGGCCAGAGTGTGATGAAACTCTAATCATCTTGCCAGCAGTGAAGGGGTTATTACTCCGAGCACAAGCTGTCCAGTCGCCCCAAAAGCACCTGCACGCCTCTGTTCCGGCACAAAGTGTGGAGGTGTTATGATGCTGGAACCGCGGCAACTAGTAGTGTGAGCACAAATGCCTTGAGTAAGTCGGGTAGCACATTCTGTGGCGTCATGGTCGCGATGCAGTCGACGCGTCCTCCGAGACTCGATTGCATGTTGCCGAGTTGCGCGGTAATGTTGTCGTACTTTCTTTGCAATATGTAATGCGCTTGTGATACGAAAAACATTCCAAATGCTAATCGTCAACGCGCAACAATACAGTTGTGCCCCATACTTTCGCTGACTGACGAATGCATTCTCCAGAGTACGCTTGTACGGGCCTTCAGCATTGGCACTTTGTGCTTGCTGTCGGACGCAAACTTCTCGTATCAACCTTCAGCATTTCCGTCCATCCGTGACCGCTTGATAGGCCGCTTGGTCGAACCGGGCTTGTCGGGCCGCAATGAGGGCGTGGGCGACACGGAGTCGAAGGCGGAGTTATTGGTGGTACTCAAGTTGGATCGAGCAGAAGCTTTGGAGGAGGTGGGATCCCTGGAATTCTTGGAGTTCCGCTCAGCAAAATGAGTGCGGAAAGAAGGAAGTGCTTCTTTCAACCAGCGCAGGCGGCCGTCCAGCGCATAGTCGACATGATTCCATAGCAGCTCTCGCGCTTCAAGAAGGGCCGCCTCATTACGCAAGGTGCAGTCGTAGATGCTCTGCATGTAGTATGTTGCGACGCCGGCATGGTCCAGCTCGCGCCAGTGCAGCCAAATGTTGAGCATCTGGCAATCGCAGGTGAAGGACACATGCGCGCATTCGAGCGTTGTCGCAGGTCGATCGTAGGCGATGTTGTAGAACTGCTCGAGGTAGCGGACGATCGCAGTGCCATCGCGTGCGCTCCGTAAATGGGCAATTACCTGCGCTTCGCCAGTAGCGGACGTCCATTGGGAACTGAGGAAAGGGAAGAGAAGTTCAGGGTTGAGCGTGAAGTCAACGAGCGCAGCTTCTTCGTCAGCTGCAAAGGCGGTCCTCATGGAGAGATCAATGGCCTGCGTAGTAGACATATATCCGATGCAGGTATCGGCCTGAGGCGTCGTCAATGGATCTATGTTGGTGTTGGGAAGCGGAGGGGGCAGGAAGTCGTGGGACAGGTTGAAGTCGAGCTTGCTGGAGACCCTAGCGACTCCATTCCTGACGTTCGGGTTGTCTTTGCCAGCGAAGAGCAACAGTGGCTCGAGGATACGTATCGCCGTTGTCTTATTGTCGTACGTGACGGCGAGACGATGCTCTTTGGTGAGGCGGGCGTTGGGTGAGCGAGGGCCGACTCTCTTGCTCTTCAGTACGTTGTTTACATGACTCTTGAGATCTTCCGGCAGGTCGCGTTCTGCATCGACATTGATACCGAAAGCCTGGAGCTTGATGCGCGAGTCCCATGAGAGGCGCGGCGAATATGAAGAGCAGTCAGACGTCGAGTCTTGTGTGGCTGTGCTGGCTGTGCTTAGCGTGTGTTGGCCGAGATTGTCGCTCGTGAGCGGCAGAATAAGCCCTGGGGCATCGAAGTCAGTGTTGACAGGCGACAGCGGGAGACGGCGAGGCGGTATCAGAGGAGCGCCGCGCTTTGCTAGTCGGATGTTGTCGTAACAGTCCGACGGAGCAGTGCTGCTTTCGGCGCGCGCGCGCTTTCGCATGTTGACAATCCGGCTAGACGCGAAGGAGGCTCACAGCGCCTACGTCATTCGCGTTCGACCGCGTGGTAACTTGACGCTCTCTAGACGGATCCGACGGATCCAATTGTGTTGCGGCGAGCCCTGGGGATAGGTGTGCCGAACCACTAAAGGTTAAGCTACCTAGGCAGGCGGGACGTTTAGTGAATGGAGATAGCGTCACGGCAGAGTCCCAAGATAACTCCAGCCATGCACCAAACAAGCCCTTACCGTTGAACGAGCTCTTCGTCTCTGTGAATTCGTAGGCGTTGGAAGTGTTTTGGCTTTTGTTTTGGCGTGCATTAGGCCTCCGCAGGCCACAAATGACGTAGCCTCTACGCAAGGAATGCAAGCGGCCAATTCGCGAAGTGCAACCCAAACCCCAAGAGGACCAAATTTCAACTTCAATCTGCTGCCACCTCCCAAGCACATGGCTTGATGAGGAGATCTTTGTAACCGATCATCTCCACTATAGAGTCTACTGATCTTTGCGCTTGGAGCGATAGAAACGGTGCTTGAGGTACCTCATGTTGATCGAGTTTGGAGCGTAGTCTTTGAGGATTTCGAAGTGGCGCTTCCTGACCGCATTTTCAACAAGACCCCAGCGCGAACATCTCGAAATCGCCTTTCGTTACCTTGCAGTGAAGGAGACGACTTATAGGTACGCGGGAGGACATCTCCGCCGGCCGCGGGATGAATTTAGAACTGCAGCCAACCTTTGCAATTTACTGCGCGAGCTACGTATAGGGGCCGAAATCTCTTTGGGCTGTGAGTGTGCCGAGTAGGGCTGGAGCGAGAGCTGTGGTATGTGCTTTGGCTTGATGGGAACTAGGTCGTTATGGTGCAAAGTCGCCATCGTCGGTATCAGGTTGGGCATGGTTGTCGTCGAAGTCACGATGTGCCTGCATGGACTGTGATGAATCCGTGGCAGTCGCCATGGGTGAGTGATAGCAGCCCAGCGATTGAATTTTGCAGTCGATCTCGCTGGGGCCAGGTGTGAGTAATAGATGGTGGAGGGACACGGATAGGATCGCGGTGCAAGGAGGACAAGTGGGTGATGTAACGAGCGTTGGGTGCTGTCAGTGGGCAGCAGGCGGAGGGAAATGGTCCGCAGCCGTAAGTCGTTGTCGTTGTAGAAGTCACCGAAGGAGAGGGGACACAATGAACATCGCTCCAACCAGGGGCAATTAGAGTTCCGCTCTTGTGGTGACGAGTTTAAGCCCAGAGGCCGATAGCGCGGTCGCGTGATCACGCGCTCCGTCGTCGGAAGGTATGTTTTCATCCAAGGAAAAGAACCTCCTCCCATTCTACCCAACAATAATAGGCTTCGAATGAATCGTTGATACCGGCATTCGACTTGATTCGAGTGGTGGCGGGCTTCAGGATATATACCCGAAGGAAGATTTGGCAATAGCAGGGTCTCGAGAACTCCTGATCAGCCATTTCCACGTCAGCTGGACCCTTTCCTCTGGGCCCGGTGAACTCATATCCTATCGGTCCTTTCCTTTCAAAGTCCGTATCAATACTCTCCCCTTACCCGTCGTCCATCTCACGTTTATGCACTCATACTAAACTCTCAGCTACGACGACAACTTCAACAATCTTGCTTTTTCATTGCCCGAGAGCGAATGAACGTTCCACTTGCGGCATTGGAGAAGGAAGCTGACTTGGCCAACACCAGTAAATGGGCCTCTGGATCACATCCAACTTCTGAACCGCGTCCTTCTTCCCGAGATTCCACTCGTATAGACAATGCGAAAGGAAAGCATCCCTCCATTGTGCATTTGCGGCTTGCGAGTTCGAAAAATATCAAGTGGGCAGGCAAATGTGACGGAGGTGATACCTGCAAGGTTCCCACAGAGTATGGCCTCGATGTGAGGGCTTTTCGAGGAAAGATGGTATCGCGACTGGCGTGGAGGTCTGTGACGTCGACAACCTGATCATGGGCACGCCGATGATTCACGGGTGAGTACCAAGAGGGCAATGACACTATCCAGTCCGGTGTAATACCGACGGGACGCCATGCTCCAGAAGCGAGCGCGGGAGAAAAGCCCAAAGGAGGATAGGGGCATCTCTTCGGGGAACTATGGCGTGCAATGGTCAGATATCATAGTGTGGGGGGTACCACTACCAACGGCAGCGGGCTAGTCGCACCATCGGGGACGTCATCGCATCGCTCCCCACACTGCTGCATCCTCGTCATCACAGTACAGCCGGACGCGTGACAAGCCGCTTCGACGAGAAGACCAGAGCCCGCGTCCGTCCGCTTGTGATTTGGCTTTTCGGTGGTCGTGCTCATTCGGCACTTGAGGATGTAAGCCGCTTTGGCAAGTGTACCACACTCGTCGGCCAAGGATCCTTCGAACTTCTCGTTGTTTATCGATCTTCCTACGGTGTCATGGAGTCGACTGCGCTTTGGGAAGCCTCTCTGTTGCAATCCATGCAGCATCTCCAAGCGTGCGGAGGATACGGTCGTGGTTGTCACCAACAGCATCTTGATCGGCGATATCTTAAAAGCTTTAGACGGTAGCAAGCTCGGGAGCACCTTCGTCATCAAGACTGTACCCCGTGAGCGTACAAGCTGAACGGCATGCGACGAGTCCTCTTTGGAGGTGGTGCCACTGCCAGCTCCAACGCTTATCCATATCTTGCTCCGGCGGTCAGCCCACACCTCTTCGTGGGCGCAGCGGTGCCGCCAGTAGCTGGTTTGCTTCGGACTGGGTATTCGCATCACTCATGAGAAAACACCGACTTCTGCGCGGAATGTTCTCCTCACACCAACATACCCATCCGCCCCAGCACGCACCACTTACAGCCGACAATGTGCGATTGGGCATGATGATGATGAGAGCATGTTCGCCGCCGATGAAGCTGATGAGCACCTGGGGGATGTGCTTGGTAAATGTCTAAGCAATTGGCATAGAATATACAGAAGACTGCTCATGTGTAGAACTCACCGAAGACGTCTCCATTTCACATCACATCAGCAGCACATCACACCCCTTGTCACCCAAGACATTGAAGTAGTGTTTCTCAAATTTGCCCACCGCTGGTGAAAGCCTCGCCATGGGAGTCCACTGATTGGTCATCAGCATTGCCTACCCCTCGACCGGCTGTAAAGACTGTTTGTAGTCGTAACGCCTACCAGTGGACGAACCAAGAGGCTCCCGTCGTTTCAATGTGTAACACAACTCTCCGTGCACTCTCGAGGCCTCCTGCTTGGTACTAACGTCACCGGTCTCGCTCGTCGACCTCTCCCGTCGAAGGCCGAGAGACCATTATGTTGTAGAAGCCTAAGAGTCCAAGGATGACCTGACGCCATTCAGAGCTGCTTGGATCGCGAAGACTTTCAGGAATGTCTGGTGATGATACCAACGGTGCGATGCTCTACCAGGGCATCGTCATGGGGCGATAAGGCTTGCTGTCCCCGGCGAGAATATAACTTCCCGGTTTATGTTTGTCTCAGGGTGCCACGGAGGGTTGCGAAAAGGGACGGTAGTCACGCGTGGTCGCGGGGTAGCCGAGAACCATGTGTTGAGGCACCGGGCCAGCCTCTTCAGCCATTGTGAGGTCCAGCTGCTACTGCGCGGCCGCCGAGTCTTTGCGCAGCCAGTCCTGGCATCGAGCGTTGCTGCAGGCGATCACGAACCGTTGTATCGCCGTTCGAGTGACTGAGGGTCCTGCTCCAGACACAGAGCGTCGATAGCGAGGAATACCACGCGTCGGTGACATGGCTACATGTTGTGTGGGAATGGAAAGATTATGGCGATTGCTGCTGCCACCGGGGATTCCGGCGCTGTGCTCGACGCCTGCCGCCCCACCAACCGCATCGCCGGACGCGCCACTCCACGCCGAGAACTCGTACCTGCGCGCTCAGATCGCTGACCTCCAGGCCTCGTCCACGACTAGCTCATGGTGTTGACAAAGAGGACGGGATGCTCGCGCGAAATGATGGAATTGTCGATAAAGACATTGTGAGGTGCCGCCACGAACTCTTGCCCGGCTGCTTAGAGCCAGTCTCGCTCGAACGCCACACTGCGACGCCACATCATCTTCACGGCGGACACATTGTCAATTGCAGTGCGCGGGCTATCTTACACGTAACTGAGCAGGGAGACGACTACCTCATCAACATCTGTGATCGCCTTACCCCAGTCACCAAGCTTGAGGTCGGCCAGTACAGGCTGGCTCTAGCGAAGGAGGAAAGCGAACGAACCGAGCACGGCCCGGATCCCGCAGCGAGCAAAGTCATCGTCTTGCAGGACGCGAATATTTTTCACATATTCTTCGTCGCTTGCATTCATGATGCTTTCGTCATCGCAAATTTACGCGTGTCTCCTGAAAGTGAGCGGGGAGGTTGACGAGGGGGTCCAGATCACAGGATGGCGGAAGAAACACGGCGTAGTGTCGACAAGCCCTTCCTCTTCGGCTTGTTAAGCCTCTGCAAGACCGCCTATTCCGATTGCTGAATTGTATACATCGCAAACACAAACGACTTTGGTCTCAGCACCGAACTTGGGGATCACGAGACCGGCAATCGCGTGGATTCGGGAGCTGGGATTGACGAAGACAGGGTTGGTCCAGGCAGAGATCCGTGCGACTCTACCACGCCACCTGACGACATGCTCCAGGCTCTGCAATATGCAATGTGGAGAGCTTAGCTGCAGGACGGACTGCCTCGCTCAGGTCACCCGTTCGCCGTACAGGTTTCAACACATCTCAATGAGGAAGGAAACATATCCGTTAGCAGGCACGAAAGTTCGTTGATATTGCAATGACGTCACGCGTCTTTCGAGCCCGTCGCTTGGGGAGCAACGACGCAGCAGCGCAACGGCGCGAATGCATGGTTCCAGCTGTGCCGGCACGTCAAAGTCCTACATAAAGCTGAATAGACTATGCAACGAGACATGCGCCGTCGTTACTGCCTGTCGAAGCTATCACCTCGGCATCGGATGAGAATTGAAAGACGAGCTGACCTCTTTCTCATCCCTTCCATTATCCAATGGGCGGATGAGACGAACTGGACCGCGTCGCAAGAGAATTAGTACGAACAACCAGGACTGTGGGCGCTATTCGAGGAGTCCACAAGCCTCCGGTGCGACATCAGTCCACATCCACAAGCGCGATCAGACAGACACATTTGAAGACACCGCCAACGGTCTGAAAATGTGGTTAATGGGGCGCTCTCCGATTCTCGTCGTCATGCTGGCCGAAGTAGATCTCGTAGCTTGGCGGGTGTAAAGTCTTCTTCGGATTTCTCTTCCAGACGAATAGGAGGATGGTCGTTACTCTCGCGCCGCCTTTGCTGAAGCTGGACAGCAACTGAGCGACGATGCGGCTTCGAAGCGGGACGGCCAGTCGACATGGAAGTTTGGCAGCCCGCCGAGAAGGCATCGAGCCTGCGAAAGTCCTGCTCATCCACTCCTTCAGATGATCCCGTCCATGCTTTGGCGACTATAACATCATCGGTCCCGTTGCGAGCTTGTCTGTAGCGGATGCTGTCTGAAGGTGGTCTGATGCGATACCGCGCAATTGCACCTGGCGCACTTGCCTCCAGCCAGTGTGGCAGCGACGGTCTTATCCACGGTCGATTCACGGACATTCTGATTGACATGTACAATGACTCAGACTCCTTGCATAAAGCAGTCACAGCTGCTGACTGGACTCATGGCACTCATACGCCCTACTGTTCGGGACACGTAGATACGAAGTCGGAATAGATGTTAAGTCGGCGACCTGCTACTGACACGCACTTATAGACGAGTTCTCAACCCGCAGTTCTGGTGAGCTGGGTCTGAAAGGAGAAGACCGCATAAAGCTGGATGAATACGCATCGAGCTTGATGAGCATGACGACAACTCTAGCGAACGGCTGATCTTGGACAACGAATACTATGTGCACGATGTTGTCACTTTATACCTCGCCTACGAAGCACGAATCTGCGCCATTCTGTCCCTTGCGTAATACAGTGCAGTGTGTGAACCTGAACGACGCCTCCACTCCAGTACCGAGCGACCAGGCATTCACGCTGGGCACCAGGACAATCGGCCCTGGCCAAGCCCAGGGTGGCTACCAGTGATCTTGCCTGTACGGTTCGCCCACTGCCCATATCGCTTCAAGGGCGTTTCCACCCTGGTACCGAGCGGAACGAAAGCATTGAGTCCGAGGCAATTCATGAGAGTATGACACAGAAATAGTCTGCGGTCGATTGCTCGTGTCTGCGTTTCTCTCCGCTGCAGAACCTAGTAAAATAAATCAATGTGAGCCTGACATCCGACTCCATCACTGGGGTTGCAGTGAGCGAGGCTTCGTATGCCTGTCATCCACTTGGGCGCTTCGAAGTCGCACATCATCTTCATCGTGAATTTGGTATACGCGTACATATACAAGGCATCTCGATGCGAACGCGAATAACATCTATATGAAGAAGGTCATGCGCCGACGACGAAGGCAGAAAGCTCCGCATTTGTGACTTCCACCTCACCGCGACTCCGAGTAGCTTCTCTTATTGTCGCTTGTGAGCGCCCGCGACGACGATATCATCGAAAATGCTGAACTGGAAGCTTATATATATGTCTATGCCGAAGACGCGTACGGGGAAGACCCGGAAACCGAAGCTCAGCTCCAACTGGATGCAGCTGCCGGCGGCATCGCTCAGAACTACAAAGCTGTCTTCGAGCATGTCTATATTATTGGCATCATGCGTGGAGTGTCTATGGACTCGGCGTTGCTAGCGGCATGAATCTAGGGTCGCGAACGGTTTAGTAGAACTCTTTGTTGCTGGATCGGTTTTGTATCCGCAACGCGCTTTGCCTCAGACCCGAGCAACGTTTAGATAATGACGAAAATACTGCATTAGCGACGGGCGCAAGGACTTGTTCTTGGTTCTCCAGCGGAGCTCGTATTATCTGCTTGTTCTAATGGTCTTAGTCACGCAGATATAGAGTTACCGCTCGCACTTCAAGACGTTCTACGTTATGTCACTGAGACTCTTGACGGTACTGGACGACGGCGACACAACAGATGGCCTTATTTTAAGATTAAAAGATCTTATAGGGCTGTGATAGGATGATAAAACTTACCTTGCTCTTCGTTGAGCAAGCGCATGTTTAGTTCAGTCCATATTGTATATTGCAACTACGGTCTATCGCTTGTAGATTACACGCGTGTATTTCACTTATCTACAAGGTCTTATCTTGACATTACGAGTAATTTGAAGATCCCGAAATCGCTATACTGTTGATGGCACCGGACGGAAGTTCTTTGGCCGCGGGCTGGGATGCACATACTTCACTCCGAAGTAGATTGACACCGCCGTTGTCACGGAAGAATGGAGCTATAAACCCTTTAGATTGATACTATAATACCGCGATAAGCTCGTCGACCCCACGTAGGGTTGGGGGCCAGGGTTTACTGGAGAATATCTTCTCGCAGAAAGATCCAACAATGGCCCGGAGTTGTGGGTCGTCGATCCGCCGTCCGTTTCGAGCCATGCAACACCAACACCCCCTTCGACCTCGTGCGCGCCGAGTGTATAGAATGTCTTCATGCTTCATATTGCGACGATATATGTGCCATCCGATCTGTTCATGTTCATTTCTGCAAAGTTCTGAACGCGCCGTCCGTCCATTAGGACGATGTTGTTGTAAAACATCAAAAAGGCCGGTAACAGCGCATCAGTAGAGGTATCAGGAAAGCCACTCCCATCATCTGGCCTATTACATAGCTTAATCTATAACCTCCTCAAAGCATTCCAGGATATCTAGGCTCGCGTTAGGCACTACGTTAACAGCCCGCAACATGCCACCGTCGGTGGCTGAGCTTCCGTTGTGGCTTGTCAGCAAAGTTACCTCCAAAGGTTTGAAGATGCCGACCCTCATTGTATCTGCTAGCCCATGAAGGTGAAAGTAGCGCTGCGAGGCTGACTGTATCAGCAACACTGTAGGCTTGATGAAGAGAAGAGACAGCGGTATCGAGATGGGGAATATCTACGAGTCCCATGCTGTCCAATCTCTCGGTCCAGCTCGAGTTAATCCGGTATTCCGAACGGCGCAGTATAACACGTCGACATCATCAAAAGGTTGAGTGCCTGTTACGCTCTTGTCGAATAGTTCTTACCTGGTCGCTCAAGCTGTTGATGCAAATAATGGAACTGGTGCGCGGAGTCTGGAAATTGATGGATGATGTTGGCTGAGATGGGTTTCTGGCATGGGCGAAGAGTACTCGGCTCGGGGGTGCCGCGGCAACCAATCAGCGACTGGGAACCTCCGCAGCAACACGTGCCCGAATTATGCGGACACCTCAACCACCCCAGCCTCACCATCCCCCATACACTGTCCCTTATCCATCCCAATATGGAAGCGATGTGCTCGGCTGCTACATTCCTGCATTTCGCAGTGTCTCGCATGGCGCAACCTGAAGAATTGGGCTCGAGGCCACGACTATGGTCAGATTTTCCCGCCATGAGGATAGCTGGGAGCGCCGCCCGCCCGGTCAGTCATTCGCGTCGCATCGCTCCCAACAACCCAATTTCACCATTCCTATACACCAATTTCATCCGCAACACGCCCAATGACGATCGAGGTAGTTAGCGCGACACCCGAGGCCCCATGGTCTCTGCGCGTCGCTGATCTCTTAGCTGAGTGAACTTGGTCGCGAGGATGTCCACGGCAGTCTCGATCAGTGGTCAGTCACTTCTACGACACTTCTTCCAACCCCCTCGGGATTGTCTCTAACAGTTCCAGACACGCGCAACAAACCTACATCCTCGTCTCAAGATGCGGCTCTCCACCAACAACACCCACGATCGCGACGCTCCTCCTACGCACGCACTCTCCTACCACCTCCAAACGAGCTCCCCCACTCGTTCGTCGTAACGCACCAAAGATGCGCTGCAGCCGCTACGCCATATCACGTGTTCCAGATGGCACATGTGTCACCTTGCCCTGGCGTCTGGATGCGAGGCCCCTCACCCACGTCTGCGGCCACTACTGCCACCATCAAACGCGATTACTCCTCCACGAGAAGCGGATCGTCCTCAAGACCGATGCGATGGAATCAGACAGGGTCATTTGGCGTCCCACGCGACAAACACATGGGGTTCGTGGGCGGTAGATCGAGGAGGTGAGCGTCGGCCCACAACGGATTACATGCGCGCGCGACGGCTGCTGTTTTAGATGCCTGAGCAGGAAGAAACCAGGCATCGAGCGCGGTCGAACAAGAGGAACTACTTCGTGCCTTCCGCGCCGCGATCACTGCAGCCCGCACCGCTTCATCGGAAAGCGTGGACGACCAGACCGACTTCTCCGTCTCCTCCATCCGCCTGCTACAATACAAGAAACCCAAAGCCCAGGAGAGTGATCACCAAGTGGGCGACTGCTTCAGCCGGTGCCGACTCCGTTGATTGAACGCGGTATCTCGGCTTTTACAGTCTTTGGCGCAGGTGGCAGCGCCGGGAGGATTCGCGCTGTTTCTCATGCTGAGACCCCGACTGAAGGCATTGCAAACACGGACACATTTTCCGGTGGCCCAGCGACCCAGCGATCAGACTAGCCGTCAATGACGAGCCTGCGACTTCTCGCTCCCCCATCTACGACGTCACTGGCTGGAGCTGAGGGAAATGATAGGACGGCAAGGGCCTTTTATCAATATACAGCACACAAGGACGATGCAAGCACATACGAGGCGACTGCAGCTCGGTGTGTCAAACGTTCGCAGCTGCCACCGGTCCAATGGAGTCCAACCACACGCAAGTATAGACAAGCAGGACAAGTTACAAAAAGTCTCAAGCTCATGGTCTGGGGAGGACTGATGCGGAGCCAGACGGCCAAAGGTAAACACATCTGACCAATGCTGTCAGGAACACGTCTCAGTTCGCTTGTTGCGACGAGATTGGTCGCGCCACAACGACTACGATATTAACATTCAGCAACACGATAGCACGATACGTATGCGACCGCCTTTCGCATGACCCCATGGCACCGACAGACCACCGTTCCCCTACACTCGATCGCGTATACGATTGCTATACTAAGCCTCCTTGTCGAGCTTCCTCGCCCGAGCCATAACGAACACCCCACCTAGCTGGTCGACACTAGACGTACAAGTGTCAGGGACATTACTGTTGGAGTGGAATGGACATTCGTGGGCGACACGGATCAAGAGTAACTGTAGTCACGTTACGATGCAAATATGGGAGGGCAGCCTTTTGCTCGCGCGTGGCACTTGCGCGGCACTTAACGCTGGACTTCGTTCGACCGCACCACCAGGGAGGGGGTCGAAAGAAGTCTTTGCTTCCGCTGCTGCTGTAGGGGGATGACAGGTTCTGCGGAGGTAGTGACGGGTGGGTAGGCTGCAGCTATGGCGGGCGTAGAGTATGCGCGCGTGTAGAGATACATCCCGTAGCGTAGGCAGATTCGTATCTCATGCTCTCGATTCTACTCATTTTCGAAGCCCGCTCTGCTTTCGTCCAATGCGTTCCAAGCTTTGGCCCCGTCATTTGCGAGCGTTCATAGCGACGCTGCCGTGCCACGAAAACGTCTTTCTCTAGCGGGCGCCAACTCCGACTGAAGAGCATGCAATCAGACCTGCTCTCCATGCTCGCATCTCGTCCTCGAACCGTCCACATCACTCTGGCCATGCCTCGGTCTCTGTGTCCAGGGCGCGACATCACCATGTTCATTGCGAGCACGTCAAGTCCCGATCGCAGACGTGTCATGTACTCCGCGCTTAGCCAGGCATATCTACCGCAAAAGGCTTCCACCTGACCAGAAACATTCAAATCTCAAGGGTTACTCGGGCGCATGCGAAGAGCGTGGTTGCGGGTGAAGGGCAATATCATGAGCGCTTTACATCGACTTCATCTTGGATGCCAAGCTTGGCTTTCGGGTTCGCAGTAATGCAGTGGTTCTCCGCAAGAGCACAATGAGGTGCTTTGTGGTATTTCGCATATGCTCTATAGCATTTGTGAAGACATTGAATTAGTTGGAAAAGGATGCGTTAGCGAATTCGAACAAACTTTCAGGGCTGCGTGAGAAAGGTTGAAAGCTTGTAATTAAGTAATTGCAAGGATTGACAACAAAGCTTGAATGCATGCTGCCCGAGTAGACTGTTTCGTCAATCCAGGGCACGCTGTTCTTGCTACTCTTGATTTCAGAATCGAGCCAGAGAGGCGCACCAAATGAGAAATATGTTGACATCGGATGATTTCAAAGTCTATACACAAGTGTTCCGACGATTATGTCACACGACACTCTACGAAACTGTGCGCAAATTAGTCCCTCTCATTTGTCATCGTCGCATTTGTAGTTGCATCAACCTTTTGCGCGGCTTCACGCCAGATGGCTGAGAGAGACTTCGCCACATCTCTGCAGCCTCTACAAGATGCCGGAGCAGATATCGCGCTCGCTTCCGCAACTCCAAATCAACGACTTAAATTGTTCCTTCTTTATATTGGGCTTTTTTACGCTTAATTCACAGCTCGAATGGTTTCGCGGACTCAGCCACCTCCTCAAGAATATATAAGAGCATCGCGTTCAGCGCAACTTTGTAATCGCATCGTGAGGCCAATGTTCCGTTCCTACCGACATTATCTTACTGATCAACTTTGGTCGACTGCACCAAGACAAACTAGGTGATCTGAGTGTCATCAAGCGCAAGGCTTAGGAGTTTACGGGCGCAGAGTCGATAACGCCGCCACACACCATGCTGCAGATCAAGGCTTCGATATCCTATGCCGGGATATTCTTGCGCGAGAGCTGGGGGTGGACCAACCCAGAACGAGGGTAATCAATGAAGAGTGTGATGTCCACTGATCGTTTTTGCGCATCGGATTCGCAGCCGTCCAGTCAATCACGTACCATCCTTGAGCGGTCAGGGTAAGGACGAGGAAGTGATGTAAGATACGACTCAGCCCGAGAAGCAGTTGGCAGGAACTAATAATAACATCAACATGCGTCAAGTGTCAATATGTCAGGAGGAAGTGTCGTTCATTCATGTTCTTCTGGCTCAACGGCGACGGCGTCGCTTTCCAACACCCTTCGCCAGATCTTCGCCCACCCTCTTCACCCGAGTCTCAGCAGCGCCATCATGACCAACCCACTTCCTCAAGTCCAGCGTGGCTAAACCCCTGTCGACGTTGCTACGCGTCGCTTTGGTGACATCCGCAGCATCCTGCTTTGCTTTCCACAGCGCAACCTTCTCTGCGGCCGTCTTGCGCTTCTTCGGCTTGCGCTTCTTGGGTGATGGTGATGATGGTGATGATGGTGGTGATGGCGAAGGTGATGGCGATGACATTGATTGTGGTGGAGACGAGAGACCTGATGAGATTTCATCCTCATCATCGGGTGGTAGTGGTGCGTCGGAGGGTGGGAGGGAAAAGTCTTCATCCTCATCCTCATCCTCAGCCTCGTCTTCGTCCTCCTCATCATCCTCGTTCTCATCCTCAACCGTGCGCTGGGTCGGCGAGAGAAGTGAAGAGTTCATGCCCGTAGGCCAATCAACAAATGCAGACGAAGACTCTTGCTGTGGTGGTGTTGAGGCTCGTCGTGCGCGCTCAACGTCGGCTTCGGTTTCACCCTCAGCCCCAGACATCAGCACGCTGCTGCTTGGGTGCGGCGCCGATGTCATACGTAATGGTGGAGTCGGCGGTCTTGATGATGGCTTGCGCTTGGCAGCGGTGGAGAGGGTTTGCTGGGCGTAGGAGGGGACTGGTGGGCGTGATGGGGTGGAGAGAGAGCTGCCCATTGTGAAGGATTGTGATGAAGGTGAAGTGAGGTGTAGTGCTGAGGAACGTAAACTTCTCGCGGAAATCGCTCATTATATGTTGAGGTGTGGGCTGATGCGTCACGCCATGATCTGCTTCGTTGGGGAAGGAAGTAACATACTCCTGCCTCAGACTCCAAGCCCTGCTTCGTCGAGGCAGGAGCCAACCACCACTGTCTCTGGAGGCACGGCGGACATCCCCAGATCGCTCATCCCCGCCAAAATTTGATTAATGAAGCAAAAAGAGAGAGATGCAGCCTGTGGTCATGCAGCGAAAAGTGCAAAACAGAGAAGACCGAACTGAATCTGCAACTCACTGCCTACCACCACAAGACTACCTACCAACATCTTAACCCCTACTCTGGTTCGGGTGAAAGACCACAAGACGCAAGCCCGCCATCATGTGTTATCGGCCCAGCAAGCTGGAGTAGATCAAATAGCAGTAGACAGGAGCATTACACCATTACGCGGACAACCCTGCTCCCCAACGCTGACCAGAGCGAAGAGGCCATCAATAGACATTCGGAACTCCACAATGGTCAACCACGAGGGTCGAACCGGGTGCGTCGCTCCTAGCGCCGTCAGTCTGACTGGACATGTTTGAACATGTTCGATGGCCGATTCGAGAAATGTTCGGATTATATGCAGCCACTTGTGCACAGGTACCCTGTTCCGCGCAATACTCTGCGGGCTGGTAGGATTGCTTGCTGGCTTGTGTTTGCACACATCTCTGCCCGGATATGATCTGCGTGAAGCTGGAAAGAGGTGGGTGGCTCGAAGCTGTGCCCTGATCTGATGCAGCAGGAGCAGGGTATGGGCGCGACCGCAACGTCCAGTGAGGCAAGAGCAACGCCATCACCAACATCACAACTGTTGGCCGCTCCGGCGAGTTCACGTGTGCATTGTATGACTATCATGATGGCCACAACGGAGAGTTTGAGGCGAAAGTGAGTGCTTCCTCTAGCGACAAAGGATGGCATCTTCTCGTACTGTATCGCGCCATCATGGCGTACGAAGAGGTGTCACCCCATCACTTGCGCGCTCGCATATTCCTTCAACACCGTGCATCCTCCCGCTGTAACCGAGGCTTCAGCCGCTCGCACCAAGCCGCTTAACGCCTGACATTGCGGTGGGCGGCGTTCAGTGCCTGGCGTCATGCGACATCAGATGAGCTAGTGACGGTCGCATTCGCCGATGGTCCCGGTTAGTGTCGAGTACGTCCAAGCGGATTACGTCGCTGTCTGTGCGTTTTTGGACGAGCATACATCCACTGGTGATGCATCCGCTGGTCGTACCGGAGAAGTCGCACTCGTCTCAGTCTGATGTCGTGAAAGCTGGCTCAAACGAGTGGCAGCCTGCGATCAGGGCTTGATGACCCTGCTAATGGCCTATCATGCGCGGCGTTATTGTACGCCCTTGAAGCTCGATATTGGAGATGCGCTCCTTCCACGGCGCGTTGTTTTCTCGACGTCCAGGCTTGCGCCAGCCTCAACCATCCGTGGGCAAGTAGCCGAGCTGGTGTATTGCAGCACCAAGATGAGAGAGAAGATTTACCTGCGGTTCATCTGCACTGCCCCAGACCGTTCCCGAGCGCTCTCATCAGCTTGTACTGATCGCTGAAAGCGAATGGCTGTATTTGTAGAGCTATCTTCGCTCCAATAGCTGATACCATCTTACCAACTACTTTGCTAAGTGTCGCAACACTCAATGTAGGATCAATTCGGCTGCACAGATCAGCCGGGATTGGGGGCCATGGCAGTTCCGCTGTTGCGCGTTTGCACCACGTCCGGTCACGAGCCCGCCGTCGCTTTCATCCTCTTCCGATGTGGGTTCCAGCTCTCGAAGGCAAGAGAGCAATGCAGCCCGCCCGTGGAAGACATGCGGTGGTGGTAGGGTTTCTCAACTTTGCAACAGCCAGGTTATTGGATGAACGATCCTCGTCGGTGGCTAGATCCAGGGTTTGGCGACATCAGGCCGTTTGATAGGCAGTCGTCGAGAGTACGCGACTCCACGGCGAAAGGCCGTCGAGATAGCTGCACTACCCCCATCAGCCGTCCGGCGGTAGGGGATGTAATTACGGTGTGTTTACGATGTCTCGCTGCCGTGATAGTGTCGTAGAGCCTGCGTAGACGCCCTCGCGTGTGTTGGCGGACTGCGAGAGGTGATCTTGGGCCATGGCGGTGCGAGCGAAGAGCATGCATTACCAGGGAAAAGCATGCGGAGACTTCAGTGGCTTCATGTTCGCGTCGCTGCGAGGCAAATCCAAGACATCGCATGATCTAGTGCCTGACCAAGCGGCTTTCGACTGCCCGAAACGCATCTTATACGCGCTGCGCAACTGCTCCCCATATAAGGCTAACGTTGTAACTTCTTTCTTCGTTTAACATGCTCGCCGGTGGGAATCGTTTTGCCCGGGTAAGGTTGAAACAGCGCGTTGCGGACAATTGGTAGCGCAAGCTCACGACTTGGACGCAGTGAAAACCCCAACCAAATCCCCGCGGTGCAACCGCCGCAGGTTCATTCTTTCCATCGTCGACAGAAAAGAGGCGGAGCCATGATATCGCTACTCCAGGCATGTTGAAGCTTTCCGATTTTAGGTTGTGCGCGCGCGGCAACGTGGGCGGCAATGAGGTGCCTATGGGTTCTCACAGGGCGCTGCCAGCACAGCCCCTTTCATGACGCCGTTGAAACGTCCGCGCTTCGTCGACTCGTTGGGTTACATCGCCTTCTCTGCGACGCAAAGGCGCAATGATAGTTTCGGGGTGTTGAACTTGCGATGGTCGTAGTTGGTTTCGCACATCATTTTGGACTCGAAACGTCAAAGTCCTCCGGCACACGGCGCCCCGGCAATGCATCCACGCGCGAGTCCTGAAACGGCTAAGTCGCTCGCGTGATCAGGTGTCGCGCTCGTGTTCTCGCGTTTCTCGACCGAGGCACCAAGACGTCCTCCTCACATCCCAGCGCTTTTTGTGGCGGAGCAGTACCACTACACCTGTTGGGTCAGATTGGCCATCTCGAGCGCGCTGCTTCGTTGATGAGAAATCTCATCTGCTGTCTACAAGGGTAGACGTTCACTGTGCAGAAGGCCGATCGCAAATCCGTCGCTTCGTGGGATACCAAGTTAGGCCAAAGTACCAACAATTGGCGCACACCACCTTCCACCGTCATTATAACAAAACAGATCTAAAGGCGTATTCTAGGGACTTCTGGATATTGAGAAGTGGTGCGATGATCTTTTCCGTGTTGTGCTATGTCATTGTGTTCTTGCCCGCAATCAACAGGTGCAGACCTAGTATTGTGAAACTCATCGCTGTATTATCCGGGCAGAAACATTCTTCATTGATTAAAGAGCGAAATCCATCTATCGTCGTTCGTTGAAACTGTTCCCACGCAGCTGCAGTTTTCGATGTGAAATCTGAACTCCTGCAGGCTCATGTCGCTCTTGTCTATCAGCGTGCGGCGGAGAAGGATAAAACCGTATGTAATTCGCGTGATCGACGCTGCACCATGTCTTATTGAGCGTTTCGTGGGAACCAAACGAGAACTGCGCAAGTAGTGAAAGAAGTTTAACATCCGAGAGACGATAATCCACCATGGGCGCAATGGTAACAGATAATCGCCAAAGGCGTATGTCAAGCCTCACCACATCACGAGAAGTTATATCAGAGCGTTCCGCAAACGAAAAAGCATGTTTCAATACAAGCTCTGATTCCACCTTCTCCCAACATCATCATGACTACCATACAACAAACTCCGCTCTCCCGAGCACACTTTCCCGATGCCTCAGACCCGCGTTCCAATCTTCTCAACGTGGGTTCCATCCCCCTATTTCAGCGATTTAACATACTCTACATTACCGTACGAACACCCTGCCACCAGCTCATCGCCTTCAAATGTCGCTTCTTAACGGGCGTCATGTACCTAGGGAGTGGCGGATCGATCCTTTTGCGACAAAAGCCCCTTGAGACATCAGGCGGAGCAGAACCATGGCGTCGTCCACGATCGGCATTGGACGTATATTCCTGGTCGCTTTCGGGGGAGCGCAGGGCGATGGTGCGCTGGTAGGTTTGTGTTGATGGTTGGTAGTCCAGGTAGATAACGATCTCAGAAGATAATGACGGTGATGTGGCGTTAGATTTATCTTGAGACGGAGTCGCCAAGTACTGCCCTGGTTCTGATAGAGCTGGTAGCGCATCGGTGACGAGTAGAGATGAGCCGGGGCGGATACTGGCTGATTGAGGGCTAAGTCCGAAGGTACTGTGTATAACATCGACTTCAACGGGCAATGGTATGGGTGGCGGCTTGTGTGGAGATGCTTGTCTTGCTTGCGGCGTGGGGGATGATGGGTTAGGATAAGACGTCTTTGTGCTTGGTGCAGCCGCGGCCGCCCTTCGTCGGGAAGTCGATGGTGAAGTCGGTCGGTCGCTTCTTACATTGGTAGATGTTTGAGTACTGGCAGCGGGGCCTGCAGACAGGAGAACAGGGCGATCTGGATCAGTCTCGTTGGTTGTAGCCTGACTTTCCTTACCCTCCGCACGCGATCCTAAGAAGTCATCCAGCTGCGCGATGTGATGCCTGCAACGATTCAGCATTCCAGAATCTCCCCCGACTTTTGCGCGACTCGCTGGAAGGCGACAGCGGTGGCCTTTTGCCGTGGTAGCGCGACAGGATGGCATGATAGGTATCGCGAGCCCGTGAACTTGGCGTTGATGTATAGTCTAAGTATGGAATTGACGTGTCGTCATGTCACATCGTATGCGTTGGCCCTTCCAAAGACATGCGTCCGGTTCATACGATGGTTGTTGGGCATGAAGGCGGATCGAATCGATAGAGTCGGATCTCTTTGTTCGAAGTATGCCCTTCCTGTGCGCATGATGGTCGTTTTCGTTATCACCCCGTTTCAGCTTTCTTTGTTTCCTTTGGCTGACCACAGCCAGGAGCTCTCGCATCACCCTGGCGAGGAAAGTCAGTTGGGTATTTGGCACGATGGAGTGAGAACACCGACGAAGCAGGGAAGTCAGATGTTCTCCTGCCCCTTGATGCCGAGCTGATACTCGTAAGACCCTGACGGCTTTGCGACGCGGAGGCGGCAGTTCGACTCTAAAGACGCATAGAAGGTGTGCGCATAGCTGAATGTATTGATTCGTCTATGCTGCTTCATGTGCGCAACTCATGTAAGCACATCGTAGACCGACCGACGGCTTTCGACCATACCCTAATCCTGTTCAGCTGCTGCCCACTCCTCCGAACACAGCATCGTGAAGATGGTCGACCAAGAGTCTCCCCCCACGCGCCTTGTAAACCAGTCACTTCTCCTGACGCTCTCGAGGTGCGCATCCCCGTGATGTTGCGGGACAAGGGCGTCGCATGTCGCACACTGAAGGGCGCCTTCAACCCTGGGCCGTCCGTTGAAGAGGCGGGACGCTCGTCGCACGCGGGAAGCTGCTGGACTTCGTACATGAGATGGTGAGCTGTCCGACCGCCCAGACGCCGCCATCAGCTCAGGGCAGTACTTCGGAATTGCAAGCTCTCTTCCTCTAGTGCCATCCTCTACTTGTGGCCGCTCTTGTGCACCCCAGGCCTGATGTTTTCTTCCACCCAACCGTCCTCCGATCGTATGCGTAAGCGTGAATGTTGCGACGGCGCTGCACTAACGAGATGGGGTTTGTACAGGGAGGATGAGGAAGCTGAAGTATAGTGTGTCTCGAAGGACTGCGAATTGTTAGCAAGCGTCTGCTCCGCGTGGACAGGAGGAAACCTACCGGCTAATATCTCGTCCCCTCTCAGCGCAAGGAGAAGACCGCGCAAGGTAACGAACCTGGTGCAATACGGCCAATCACCCGCGTAGCTGCAGGGCGGCGTCGCGATAAGAGAAACTTCGACCAAGTCGGGCGCCACCGCGAGTGGTTTTCTGTATGCTGAAATTTCTCAACCTGCCACGGCATCTCCCCAATGCGCAACTATCACTACACCCCCACCACCGGCCGTTGGCCGTATATGTCGGTAAAAGTGGCGTTGCAGGCCGGTGTCCTGACCGTCTCGCAGATAGCCAGAGCGGAAGGAACGGAGGGGCTTTCCGGTGGAGCTGCGTCCACTCTATGCTGTTGGGTGCGCAGGTATTGGAATTCTCGGTGCACCGCGACGGTGGTGATCGTGGGCAGGAGGGGCTCGGGGACGGGGCGAAGAAGGCGATGATTGCCACAAGACGCATCAGCTCTTTGAGTGTATCCGTGGCGGTGTCAACCATGCAGCGCTGAACTCGTTGCGGGCCTACGGTCTCCTCCCATACCAGCGACCCAGTTGAGCCTCGCTGTGTGCTCATGCTGGCTTTGCCATCAGTCGAGGTTGCAGGCGGGAGCGCGATACGCCGGAGGCGCCTCAGAATGGGAGATTAGGTGATGGGTCGCTGCGAAAGCTACAGCAGCGCTGTGGTGTCGTCATAGCGCTAAGTCTCTCCTTGTGTCGAGTCTTCCTATCTTTGACGTCGATCTTAGCCATGTGTTGCAAGGAGCTCAATCGCATCGCTGACATAGGCTTCGTAAAAACGCCCAGAAACTCGGCACATGTTTGTTCCATACATATATTCAACAAGCGTTCGTTCCGGCTGATCTTTCGTGGGCGGCCAAGACGTCGCAGTTGCAGACGGCATAGGGTTGCTGAGGGCAGGTCCGGTCAAGGGCAGCCCGCGGGTGTCCTCTCAATCCTCTCGAGAGTTTGGCCGACCGATAGTCGCGACCAATGGCTCCTCCCATGGTGCGCGGCCCGTAGCGATGACGTTGCGCATGTTTCTTGAGATAAATGCCGAAGTCTTCACGTCGTCAAAGGCGTGCGAAGTGGGCGCCAGGTCTCGGTGGTGGCAAGGGGTCTAGGGAGTGGCAGTGTTGACACCTGCGTAGGCGGGGACGATCCCGCGTCGCAGTAAGAGCTTGCGCCAAATTTGATTGAGGCGTATCTCGCGCTCTGCCGCCGCTGTGCAGTTGGTAAGCTTTGGGTGTCGTGTCGGGTGCAGCGGACGCCGACAAGCTAGCGGCTTTCAAGATTATCGATAAGCTGACTTGCCACGTGACGTTATCGCAGGGTCGCCACCTGGGCATGGTCCTCGTCTCCAGGCCTTTCTTCTCCCACAACCCCTCCCCCCGGTCAAGGAAATATCGACAAGCAAGCCAGATAATACTGCCTCCGTTCGGAATGGAACCAAGTCCCTCGCGCGCTGGTCATGGACATCGCACTTCGAACTACCACGCGTCAATTCCAAGTTGAGGAACAGCACTCAGATTTCACATGTCAGGCACCGTGATTGACTCTACCTGGGCAGAAACGTGGTGCGAAGTGGGTTCTATGCTTTATGCAGTGTTAGAAGAAGCTACGTATTATGCTATGTCCTTCTAGGCCGGGAACTTCCACCTCGCGTGATGGACGGTGATTAGGGTGCGAGGTCGGGAATTCTAGATGCACGCGTTGCTAAGCCTGGCATACTGATACGAGGACTAACGATCTTGATTAATATACTAACGATGCATAATCAAGCAGTCTTGCAAAAAATATCCCTGTAATGTGGTCGGCACTTCACGTACTGTCCCTTGATGCCGTACTTCCTCACCGGCACAGCTATTCCCGCGTGCGAAGCATCGCGTCAACTTCTGCATCGTCGCCGGTTTACCTGAGAAGCATCTCGCTGCAAGCAGTCCTACACTCACCCGAGATAATGCGACAATGCGCTACCAAGATGCACAGAAGTGGCGAGTCAGTCGATGAAGTCGCAGTGCTCGGAGTTGAAAGTGCACACGCAACCTCCCAATCTGGGCGTCAAAAAGTTACCTTTGGTGGTCTTGTCCAGGCGTACAAAAAAGCATATGCCCGGGCAAAACCGTGGTTATCAGTACATGTCTCAAAGATGCGGTATGTTGCGGTGGGTGAATGACCAGGGCACCGTTCATCGCGGGGACTAATGGGGGAAGATGTAGGAGGGTTGCAGCAGTTTGGTGTTCTTAGCGGCACCTCCACCTCCTCCGATTGGCTCATCCACAAGCACTTGGCGAGAACACCATCGCGCTAACATCGTCACATTTGTTTCTACGCATACTGAAGCCCGTCCTTTGAGATATTTCGATGATTTCCTGTCGCTTGCAAGGCGGCGGCATTTTCGCTAGTGCACAAATCCATGGATGACCTGACCACTGACGGCTGCCAGTCCACTTCTCCGAGGAGCATTGCAAAACGAAGCCAACGCTCTCGGAACGGATGACAGGACGGGTATTTTCGCTACGGACTTAGAGATCGAGCGTGTCAAGTGAGAAAAGACGAAGCGTGACTAGATGCGACAAGTGGCTTCTCCAGATTCCGCTTCCGAAGCTGGGCAAGATAGAACAAGCTGGCCGGACAACTCAGCCTCATCATCCCATCGAGAGTGTATCATTCCACAGCCATTCGAACCACGGTCGGATCTCAGGCCATAGGACCTCGCGCACACGATCAGTAGATGCCGCCCCATCACTGGATCGCACTTTAGTCCTTGGCGTGAGACGGATAGTAATCTGATGATATCCTGTCATCACCATCACGTCAACACGATCGCATCCCACGATATTGCTGTGGAAGACAGCAGCGCTGACATTGGCGTGGCAATATGAGCAGAATCGATTTGGAAGTGATACCGCTTGCCTATAAAGCGGTTATGTTGGCAAGCTCTCAGGTAAGCTGATAGAAAGACATTGCAAGTATCGCAGCAGCACCACGCCCGGAAAGCGTTTCGTTTGTCACCGCCTTTGCCATGTAGCTGCTGGGCTCAGACTCACAACACTACGTCATCGCAAACGCATCTTCCCGCTCGCCACAACAAATGAAAGCAACGACACGGCTCTGCGACGAAGCTACAGTCTGCCTGGCCTCGTTCGACCTGTAGACCTTTCACCAGCAACGGCACGATGCCCTGCTCATCGAATATGGCAACGTGGCGTCCTCAAGATTACAAACTACGCAACGACGGCGAGATGACAAAGGTAAATGACTCTACCCAGTGGTCCATGACCCATCCCAACGTGAGATACCTGCTGACAATCGCAGCGTCGCGATTCCGCCAACATGACTGCGCCTATTCCCCAGTTCCACAGATATAGCCCCAATTATTCTGAGGGGCCTCCCACGTCGCACGCCTCTTCCAATGGTTCAGACACGCGCCAACCTGCAGCGACACCAGAATACCAGACCTTGAGTGGCGAGGAACACGTGAACAGTGAGGTCGTGAGTGCAGTCGAGCGCGGAGCATTCAGCGAATGTGGCCACCAGCAAGCTCACCATCACCCTTAGGACCGCGAGCCGGAACATGTCAAAGTGCTAGCTCGCAACGTATCTTGTTCATCACTGAGTAATGCGATCGGTTTGCGCGACAAAGCGAATAGCTCGGTCAACGTTTACGGGACTCGGAAGACCGGTATCAATCCCTTTCTGCGCCGACAAGATGGCCGTCCCGTCCGCCAGCATCAACACACTCCACCCTATCTCCGAGAAACGTGGTATATAGTCATACTAGGCGAAGATGGGGACCGAGAAGATAACAATGCTGCTAAACTAGAAAGATCGACTGAGTTGGGTGGTCGCACATTAGAGATGCGCTGGTACAAGAGACGGGGTGCGAATGACGATCTGGCCCAAGACCCGCCCAATTTCGACGCGAGCGGCCACGATATCAAGAAAGAGATGGGTCGATGACCGGAGATTAGGAATATCGTCGGATTCCTCCATTCTAGAGTGGCATCGGCTTCTTGCTGACGAATGGTTCTTCGTTACGTATTCCTTTGTTGGAATTGAGAATAGCTCTCATTGGTCGTGGATTTGACGAGAGACGAGAAGGGCGCGGGCTTTGGAGGATGTCGGGTTGGTGATAAGGCTCGCGTCGGAGGGGGGCCTGCGTAAGGGTTCGCGGAAGGGCATTCATCGCCGAACTCAGTCTTCTGGCACATCTGGCGGAGGGACATCTGACTAGCTTGTTGTCCATTCCATCGCGTCCGATCCGCGCGATATCATCCATCCGTGAGCCGCCGGGAAGGAGCTGTTGCTTTCAGTAACGGAGGTCATGGGCGACTGTCAATCATAGCCCAAAGTCCACCTTGAGCTCAATGATCATAGCATTGTCAATTTGCAATCAATGTCCGATCTTTTCCGTGTATCCCATCATCTCATCAGCATCACCCTTCTTTCAATTCACCTTTTGGCTCTTCCTTCAATTCTTGTCGCTACTCTTACAATACCGCCCTTCTTCTTACTAGCACCACTCTTCTTTCGAACTTCTACCTAGTTTCTCATACTAACACTAACGTTCTGCCTTCCGATTTCCTGCTCTTCCTCCCATCAGCATCGCCCTTCTTGTCACCAACACTACTCTGCTTCCGACCAGCACTGGGCTTCATTCCATCCGACAGCTGACCCTTCTCTTCACCAGCGTCTCTCACACCATGTCTTTGCACTACTCACCCGCAACGACCTCCATTCCTTCACTTTACCAGTAACTTCATCTTGCAATCGCTACCCTTCTTTCTGATCAAGCTCTCATCACTCTCTTTACTATCTCTCTTCTTCACCTTCAGCCTCTCCCTTCTGTTCCTGTGTCTACACTCTTTATCTCTAGCTCTTACCCGTGTATATCTTCTCCTGCCTTCATCTTCATTTTCTATCCTTCTACTCCATTCTTTATCCTTCTACATCCAGCTTCCCCAACCGAACTCTATCCTTCCCGCTCGGCGGCCTCAGTCCGACATGGGCATTTCCATCCCCCTTCCCGCTCTGGCTTGCGTAAACATGCGATCCAGTTGTAACGCCCGCTACCCACAAGGCGTCAAGAGATGGAGGCACCAAATTGCGCATCCGGTAGGCTGCCACTTGAAGGGAAAGAAACCGAACCCTGGTGTGGCACCGTCGTACACGCCCGGGTATCGGCAGCAGGGACGTTCAGGATACCGCTGTGCGTACATGCTGGTGGAGATAATGCTGTGTGCGGCTTGAAAGATGGAGGCCGCAAGATTCGTGTGCGGGATCGATGGGACAGAAGTCTAGTTTGATGCCTGCTTCACTTCAGAGTGTGTAAACCGAAGGCGGTCGTTCATGGGCGTTGGTAGTGGCGAATGTGAATGAGATGCTTGGTCCGCTTCTTTCGCTTTGCTGCAGCCAGACTGCTCATCGAATTATAAGGAGCGACGAATTAATAGGCTTGGGCGGTTGATGACTCCTTTCATCGCGTATATGGTATGCTTCGGGATGCGTCATCTTTGGTGGGCCCGAATGTGTGTTGTGTGGCTGCAGCAGCGAGCAGCGGGACAAGGTCCGCGAACTCGTATACGATTGTTGTATGCCTGTCTCCCCGATGATGATATAAGGCCTGAGCAACAGGCGGCCCGTCCAGAGCATTGGCCATGAAGTATAGGGGCGCCCGATAAACTGCGACATCGGTATGTGATGGCGCCGCACGGCGTGTTGAGGCCTTCCGCCGCAAAGCCGTCAGCTACCCGACCAGACCCACTTCCTTTGCCGCAACCAGGTTGCTCATCAAAGGACGAGGGACCGTCGCGCACAACCTCCACCAATCCAAGGCGATGGAGTTGGGGCCCACATGGGGTGCGACATCTGCCACGGTAGGAAGGAGACCACCCCTTGTCTTGTACATATTTGTGAGGAGCGCCCAAATGCCCGCAGGCTCCCACTCAGCCTCCTTCTTGAGATCAGAAAACGATGCGGACTGGATGGATGGACGCGTTCGAACGATATCGAGGGTAGTTGAGGGTGACGCCGGAAATGCCACCACACAGTAGTCGCTGGTAGGCATCGACGTGCCCGGTGTCTTGTGTGAACCGCCGTATGAGCTGCCGTGTAGACTGTGGTGTCTATGGCGCCGTGATCGTCAAGCTCATTGGTCGCGCTACTTGAGGGGGAAAGCGACGGAATTTGGCGCTAACATCAGCAAAAGACTTGGTCAGACATGAGATGATTGAGGACATGGCAACCCACGATAAGACTCTCTCACAATGCGGCCCATACGAGAAACGGGTAGATGACGTAACGATCTTTGGTTGCTCGCAGCCTGCCCATTACGCACGGCGTGCTTGCCGGGCATGCCGTCCGCCATCTGCACGATGCTCTTGGACAAGTGTAGCTTGCGGGCAAGTCTTGAGTACCGCCCCGGCCACCCTGACCGCCCATTGTCTGTCTGGGAGCGCCGAGGCGCCACTCGACCCGTCGGCAGCGCGTAGAGTTGGGCAGGGAAGGTGTTGAAGCCTGAGACGAGCGCATCGCTGCGTGCCGGGTTCTCTGGGGCCTGCGGGCCTTGGGATGTGGGTGGCTGCGCTGGGCTGGTGGAGAGTGAAGAGGCTTTTGTTTTCCGTCATTCGTACGCGCATTCTGGACAGTTGATTGTGTGCCGCCGGAGTCTGCTTAAGAAGGCTGGGGCGCGGGTGTGTCGGGTCATGGTCGATCGGCTGGCGGAGCAAAGTCGTAAGTTTTGCCGTGCGGCGCGCTCTGGTCGGGTCCTACATCGCTAGCTTGCGGCCAGACGCGCCAAGAACCTGCCCAGATCCAATGATAGGGGAGGTTTATCCGAGCAGAGAAGCGTTGGTGGTTTGAGGAGTGTTTTCGCGAGGCCGAGGAGCTCAGTTGATGTTGGGCTGGGTCGCGTGGAAGAGTACTGCAGACATTCGGCTTGGGGGGGTGTTGAGGTGAGCAGGGCTTGGCGCCTCTGCACGCACCACCACATCATCCCACCTCCTCCAGGGCTGCTTCCCACGACATCGTCACCCACTCTCGGCCTTCCGACATGAGTACCAAAAGACTCATCTTAATCGAGTATCATTCTGGCCGCATCCCTAGCAGTTGACGGCCGCTTGCGACGCAGCACAACGTTGCAGACAGCGGCCCCCAATTCGAGCAGTGCGCATACGCGGCCAGCTTTTCGGCTTCTTTGACAACGATCTCTTTCCATTCCAGTGTTATTATACTGCTGAATACTTAGGCTGCTTTTAGTTGAGATGCATACAGTATGCAGACCGAAAGCCAACGCAGAGTCCATGTGAACGGTCCCGCTTCGTCACGATGAGCCTCAGACAAGCTCCTATGACGCTACGACGGCTATGACACTCCTATTGCCATCATCATCGATATCCTTACATATCTAGAACTAAACTTGTATTTGTGGAGCGATGCAAGACTTCTTTATCACGATCGAGAGCTCGTATTCTTCAGTCAATTATGACTCCGAAATGTTTATACTCGACATACACATTGTCATGTCCCAACCTACCTGACAGTTAGTAGACTCGTATCCCTCATAATGGTCATCTGCAACATCTGTACCCTCCCGGATGATTACCAATAAATTCCAAATTCTCCAGACCCCCAAATTGAAGCAACAAAGTCGACATACTTAACGGCATTATCATCGCTATCCTCATCGAAGTTGTTCTGAACTGAGTCAACATCTACTCAGCCAAATGACTATGCGGGTGCCGCGTCGGTCATTCGCTCCGAGGCTTTCCACTACGAGCAGAGAATAACCAGAGACGTGAGGATTGCGTCGATACCAAGAAGATTGCGCACCAATAAACGTCACCACCCTTCCCGCTGAATCCCCGAACACGCCTCAGCAAGCCCGACATCACCGCCAGCACGTTTGCCAGGCGTTCGCGCAGCAGTCTCGGTGTCGTCCATAGCTGGCGGCGTAGCTGGCGCAGGCTCACGTCCCGTTGTGTCGAAGAGCCGATCCCCAATGCAACCAAGGCAAGGTGGTGAAGGTATCTACCTTTAAACGCTCGACCACGAAAGAAGCGTTTCTATCGAACTTCTCAACCGCCGAAGATCTGTTCCCGGACACGACGAAAATAACAAAATGCAAAGTACGTTGGGCACTGCTGCTGCTATCGTTAACCGCTCTCCGCTCCTCCGCCATGTCGAATTGCCTCTCCCATAGCTTCTCCAGCGTCTTCAGCGTCTCCACAAGTGTCTAAGAATTGAGCTCTGGCCTGTTTCATCGAGTTATGCAATCTTTTGGTGACATTCAGCCTTGGCCAACTATGCCATTTGTACACTGCTCTGGCCCTCGATGTGGGGTGATTGAAGAGGAAGCAGATAATACCCATTTCTGGGCTATCAGAGTCACCACATACCAGGCCCCGAAGTCTTTTGGTTTAGGAAGTGAGTAGCTGCGTTGGGTCGGCTGCCCAATAATTGACAGCGAGGCATTAGTTAAGGTTTTAAGGTTAGGCAAATTCTCACCGCCCGACCATACCCAAGGACACATCCCCATCAAGTGGACTTCTTTAAAATAAGGCTTCAGCTTCGATTTGTTATCAGAGTCTTACGGCGCACCGATTCCTGTCCCATGTCGGCAAGTATATAACCCCGAGTACAATGCCGTTTTTCACTTGCTGTGCTCAATTGTGGTCGCGGTAACTTAGGTAGCGAGGAGTTCTGTTGCAGGTTAGGACTCCTCTCTCACACCACTTATCATCATCAAGCCAATGTGCTATCTCTCGCGTACGGCGCATGCCTTGTCATTCAGCGCATAACTCGGCACAACCTACAACTTTCTCCGAAACTCCCTAATCGCTAGGTCGATATCGAAGTAGTCATTGAAGCGACCTCAGACACAAGCTGTATGTGTTCATCATGCTCATCCGACGTGACTCGCTAATGCGACCCCCCAGCGCCCGAGAGTTCTGAAAGCTCAAGAACGCGGCCCGCCTCCACTATTCCAGCAAGGTCGACGGTTAAAGGGGTGTCACTGGACTGAACCTGCGCGCCCGTCGGTAAGCTGTCACGATGCAGCAGGATCAATTCGAAAGGGACGGCAGCGAGCGCCCACCTCGTCGAGCTCACGTGTTCTCGCACCACTTATTCCCAAACAATACCTTTGCCACTGGTAGTGCTGCCCGAGCGACGGGCGAGGCTGCGAGAGGCGAGGTCGAGACAGTCACCAGGAAGGACGCAACGCGCAAGCGGGCCGACGGGTTCGACCAGAAGGACGGCAAGACCACCGGCGACGCGCGTATGGCAGTCACAGACCACCGCTACCACCATCCTACCCAGACAGACGATGGTTACGAGATGCGAGACGATGTTAGCAGTCCTTATGAAAATGACAGCCGAAACATCAGCAAGGGTAGCTTCGATGACAAGGAAAAAGAGATGGAAAATGTCGAACGCGTCCGTGGATGGATGAACGAGATGCTTCTAGGTGGGTTCAACCAAAGCGCCTGCTGAGCCACCTGCTGGCCTACTAGCAGAATGGTAGTCATACGGAGAGGTTTCATATCCGCGATATACCGCAAGTGATCTTGCGAGTGTGTAGAACCGAATTTCGACTGGGCGATGAGATGCACAAAGGGCATCGACTCACGTCTATCACGATGATCGATCCCAGTTGGTGACATCCACCGCCATTCCACTTTGTTGAGCAGTACACAGAATTCAACGAAAGGTCCATTTCTGCAACTTTGAGTGTTTGCGGCGGGGCTGTGTCAGGCACGAGATGCAAATCGGGCAATCGCTGGAACCTATGGGAGCTTCAATAGTATTGCAAGACTCACTTTACCTTATCTCACGTACCGAAAGCAGTCAAACAGAGTTGTTCAAACCCTGAATTTTGTCGACTAAATTGACTTGCCGCATGCGCATGTTTACTGTGAGCGACAACAATGTCTTCTTCGCACCTACAACAAGAAGCGCAGCGGATCGTACATTAGGGGATATGATTGCCTACATTGACTGACGTCGGTTCTTTCACTATCCTTCTTTATCGACTCTAGGGGCGGTCTCCCGCGTGCGAGATACACCTTCCACATATGTATCAAAGTACTCATCTTACCTCTAACCTCTACTATCCTATCGAACCACGTTCTAACGCCTGTACTGTCCGTGTCACAACTATTTGGTCTTAATCAACTACACCTTCGGCGAGAACTGCCACCTCGCTATCCCCATAAAGCTTTGTCAACTACAACTGAGGGTATGTTGCTTTCATCCATGGTACAGTTCACACAAGCCCATCTTATTGTAGTGCATATTTCTTGCGACCGTCACTCACCTCGACTTTGCTTTCGGCAGGTGCGTGACCACGCGAAACGTAAGGACGCGTACACCTCACCCGATCTGGGTGGCCAACGTGTGCATTCAGCATTTGCAACAGCCCAAGTTGCCCCATCTCCACCGTCTATACTCGTCGCGGCGTGACAAAGCGGGAATAATGGTTGATGGTCACATGAAACATGGAGCGTCCAAGCCGACCATGCGAGTCGGGACGCACGCGGCACACTCTCCCAACTACAGGGGCAAGGTGCGAACCATACACGACCTCAGCCACTCGAAAGCACACTCACCAGACGTTATCAGTCAAACGTCTCCGATCGTGTCGTGATGTCAACTGAAGCAACCGGAAGAGCATACGTTGTCGGCTCGTTTGCAAGAAGTGCGCTTCAACCAAGGACAAGGACCAGGCGCCCAGCAAATCATCAGCACACTTCACAGAATCGGACCGCCGGAAACGAAGCCAGCGTGGGACTCCCAGGCACTGGACCAGCCATGCAGACTGGCATTATGAGGCAAGGGCCTAGTCAATGAAACCAAGACTGGAAAGATATACGCCAATCCCGCCACTACCGCTCGACTCATGGCGACCAGAGTCGAACTAACACCGCTATCCCAAGGCGTAATATCGCCCGAATGATCCGCAAGAGTAGCCTTAATAGCGGAGAAGAGAAGATGAAGAAGAGCTTCGAAGTCATCCACGAATGGCTTGATGGCATGGGGTGGGTGGTGCAAATGAAGCGCCTTTATATCTCCCCGATAGTCTATTCGATGGTTGGTGATTATACGGAGACGTCTGATACCAGAACTGAGGACCGCCTTAAGGTGAGGTGAACAGTGTGCAGCCCCAACCGGCATGTAATTAACAGTCCATGGACTCGGGTGTCCTATGATGATGTATTCAGCCAGGGTGAAGACGGCCGAGAAGCATCAGTCAGTGGAGAATGGGCGAGGACTCGTGCGGTTCTCGGTGGACATCGTGGTGTAGCACGTGGAGCACGAATGCTCCAAACCTTCTAGACAACATAGGGTATCGTAGTGCACCAAAAGTAGTTCGTCGAATCTTTCCAAAATCCTCCGACTAAGTTATCATGCCTCACATCCACAATGGCCTAACACAAGGAGGCCGTTAGTCACTCCAAGTATACGTGCGTCGTAGTTATGGGAAACGACAGCGCGGCTGCGGCTTTGTGATGCAATCAGCTCATATCAACAACATAAGATTGCTGAGGTTTCCACGAGCCAGCCCCAGAGTGAAGCCTTCTAAATGTCGACTGCCAGGCACCTTCTAGCATTCATCTCTTGGTAACTCCCAAAGATACAGCGCCTCGTCTACATTCGCGCGTCCGTCATATTGGAGTGAACGCAAACATCAGTAGAGGGCCAGCAGCCAAGGAGCACAGACTGCGGAACATGAGAAAGCACCTGATTGACCTGGCCATGCTGGCGGACGTCAACGCTCCAGCCTGCTTGAAGTCATTAAAAAGATCAAGACGAGCACAAAGGTCGGCCAACTTGCAAGTCGATGCCGGTGACAGGAGCTTCGGCCTCGACGTGCTGGTTGATGTGAGAGGAGAGAAGAGACGGCAGGCTGGGGTTGGTCTTGACGGCAACTCAAGATGTCCGATGCCCGGGAAGAGTACATCAGATAGCTCGTATCAAGCGGCGTACTAGAACCCGGCACCATAACCTTAGCCCCTTCTCCCACTCTTGTTCCTCTTTCTTCACCAGCTTGCCTGAGCTCTGGTGATTACAGCCAAAAGTTCTTTGCGACCACAAGATCAACTTAGAATCACATGTTACAGTCGGTCCACCGCGGGTAGAGGGTACGAAAGTCTGCGGCCGTGTCCGCTAGCCGGGGTCGAGAGGTCGGATGGTTGTGGGGGAGAAGAATCTCTTGGGCGGGGGAACTGGCGCAAAAGGGCACTAACCCAAAGGTTGGCCGTCCAGCGCAGGCTTAATTCAACGACAATGTTGCACTCCAACTCGGACGGCCCTTTTGCCCTGGGCCTTTTCAACACGACTAAACTGCGTCGAGACGACATGCTCAGCTGACCTGGACGGCACCCGACCTTCAACCGGAACGCAACTGCCAGCACCGCGACGCGCCCAACCACCCACCCCTACTTGTACTCCCACACAATCGCCTCCTCCATGATGACCTTGCCTTCGCCCTCACCGCAGCCGGAGCTCGGGCAGTCCTTCTACTATGTACGCCTGCCCGCCCGTCTGACGTAGCCGCCAAAGCCGCGCGCGCCAACCCTGGAGCGTGTCGCGCTTCAAGCAGCCCCCACCAGCCTTACGATACACTCACACCCGCCAAAGAGACAGGTACTGCGCGATCGATCTCCCCTACACGCATTACATCACTACATAATGCGAGCGACATCGCAATATTCCTGATGTTCAAAGCTCACCGCCCTATCCCCAAAGCTACTTCTGTCGCGACTGAAACAACACCTTAGGACATGCCGCGCGTCTTTAGCAAGGCAGTGACGACGAGTATTGCCAACATATCGCCGACGTCGCATTCGACCTCAGGACCGCCTCCTAGCCGCCTTCGCTACACATGAATGCCCATGCCAATACTACACTCCACCGACACCCCGCCCACCTCAGCGCTGCTCAAGCGGCCACAACCTGACGCTCCCACTTTATTGCAGCCAGAATGCTCCCTCTCAGCCGATTCACTTTCTCCAGTCACTGGGTACCCTCGCTCCGGAGAAAATGCAACCATCAACACGTAGACGGAGGCGAGATAGACGGAATCACGAGCATGTCTTCGAATGTCATTGCCGGACACTCTCATCGATGAGCTATACGTACGATCGTGCCTTATCCGCAGTCGCTACCCAGCACTCACACTTCTCATACGGTCATCCTGGGTCTCCCTCTTCGAACAAGAACATCTACAAGTGGTGCATGGAAGACTGCACGGTTATGGCAACCTGAATGGACTCGATGGACGTGGATTTTCCGAACGTCGTTGTCACGCATGTGATGGAGCCCTTGCCGTCGCACTTTGGCATCGCGGCCATGGGCGGTGCACCAACTCGATCAGGTTCCAACCCAACTGGACCGTTCATTCCGCCATGAATACCGTCGCATCACTCTCCATCGCAGCCCTCGACCATCAATACGAACTACAACACAGGCCTGCCATCCCGTGGTCCTGCCAACCACCACGTATGTCGCATCCATGTCCGCCGCCAGGTCATCCTATCGGGCTCCGCCAATGCCTTCTCAGGTCATCATGGACGTAGTCGCAGCTGGACGTCCCCACGCTACTCATGGCCAAAGTGAAGATGACGTCGATGTGGTACGGCGCAGGGATGTTGCTAGTAGCTTGTGCGTCCCGAGGAGTCGATGCGGCAGTATTGTGCGGGCACTGGTGTGACCAAGGTTCGTGGTTGACACAGTAGACAAGTCGTCAAGGTTGAGGATGAAGATAAGGACATGGATTATGAGTGAGATGGGTAGCACAGAGGCCGTGAGGGATGACAACAAAAGGGGTACGTATGTCAAGCTGCGTCTCCAGTAGCACTACGAAATTGTACTTCACACCTCGAGGTCTTCTCCTTCTCCACGATTGAGTGACCAGCTTAGGCTTAGTGCTGACGGATGCGAAGTTAAATCTGAGTAATGCTTGCCTCTTTCAAAATCTGCTCGGTCTCATGAATATAATCAACTCCTCACTTGGAGAACTTCTGCTAGCGTCACCTGCGCATGGAAATCCGAGACACTCAACCCACCAGCAGCCGACCGTGCAGGTACACCACGACGAACTGATACGTCCCTCATATCGACAAGATCAATGGAACGACTTCTCCTGAGCGTCGGAAGTTCTTCGCAACCCCCGGCATCGTCGCCGACGATTCTTCAGTGAGGCTATGCTCACTCTTTACTGCCCGTGTAGCAACGTCTCACTCAAATCACGAACGCTCAAACTCTCTCTAGCCTTATCTGCTTCTGTTACGGCATATTTTAAACCCCATCGTGAAAGAATAGCGTTGCGACCGCTCCTGGGGACGATACGCCTCTGCGTTCTCCTCATGTCAAGAAAGCGACGAGGATAGTGTTGATCAGAAATGCCGTCATGGCCAGTGCTGTAATTAGGGTTCAAGTATTAATCACTGTGCGCAGATGTTTTTCCAGGGTTTTGCAACAAGTCAGTATGATTACATGGCCAGATACAAGTCTATGCGTGAGCGGAACAAGCACATTCGTGCTTCAATCCGATCTATAACCATAGAAAACGTTTTGAAGACAACAGCAGATCTCGCGGAAGGAAGCACGCAGGGGTTAACCACCACTGGCTTTTACCAGTCCGAATGCGTATTATCGCGAAGAGCGTTGTCCCCGCTCACGTGGGTGCGTTGCTTGTTTTGGTCTTGGTAGCACCCACGTGGACAACGATCACGGGAAGGATCTGGTACCCGGTTTCGTACGAGATGAAATCGGCGTCTTGTGTAACTTCGTTGTGTCTGTGCCGCATGTGCCCCAAACGCCGCAACTCGCGCGAGCACCAATGGTCGCGGCATCGCATTCTGGTCTTTGCGAACAATGAGCGAAGGTAAACTAACAATGCAGCCCCCTCGATGAGAGTCGACCTGAGTATGCGCAGCTTCGACGATAACAGCGATGGTGTCAAGGTCCTGTACCTGTGCGCTGTGCTTCTCATGACCGAGACGGGAGCGAATCCTCCATGTCTTGGCCGGCAGATTGGGACAAACGTCGATTGAAGAAGTTTCAGAACACGGGCAGTGCTGAGCGTGGCCATACGTTACCCAACATATGAGTGTCTCTAAGCACAATCGCTGGTTTGGTTTGAAAGAGTATCGAACGTGCAGCGCAGTCTGGATAAGAAGTCAGCTCCTGTCCCCTTTCTTCAAGCACGACATCAGAAACCTGTTCACAGCTGTTCTCTCCTCAAAATCGAGAAGTCACCCTGTTCGCCGATCGCACGCGCCCACTATACCAGATCGAAGACATTCTACCAGCTGACCGTCATGTCGGGCGTCGGCAACGTCGACAACTCACGCCACGAGGAGGTCTATGAGTTGCAACCTCTCTTCAAACTTGGTGATCCTGACCGGCTGTTCGACAACCCGCTTGCCGAACGTATCAGCACCCTCTTCACCATGCATGCTTCTAGCGATGGTAAGTGACGATCTTGGTACGACAGCCGTGATGACGAAGCTGATGTTGAACTAGAAACTGAGGGAGACCCATACGATGACCTACTGCTCGCAGGCAAGGCAAAGCACCCATCGTCGAACCCGCGTGAGAATGAATGTGAGAACGCGCCTTCTGCGGTTGAAGCCCGGAAGGCAGCGCCGGTGGACGGTACGATATAGCCCCACTTTCGCACACGTTTGCTTACATCTAAACTCTCAGCCACCGGTCAGCATGACCATGCAGAGGCGCCAGTCCCCTCTAAGCGGGTCGGATGTCTTGACAAAGAGGTGGACGTGGCTCTAGCGAAAGCTAAAGCCCAGGTCGTCACCACGATGTTCTGCAGCGTGGTCATCAGCCAAGGGCTCGCTACGATTGTGGCCATGATCATGGCTGCCGTGGCGATCGAACAGGCCCTGCTTCTCATGTTCTTCTCGCTCATTGTCATGATGTGGTTCATGAAGAGCATCATCAAAGACCTGTAGGTGGTGGTATACGGTCGGCATTGGAATTATGATGGTATGCTGCGCTCCGGATCTTTCTCTTCTCTGCGTACGGTTTGGGGTGATACATAAACTAGCATCTAGCTCTTTCTCAACCAATTGATGCCGCAATATGGTTTGACTCTTTTGACTTCGTTCCAGCGCATGAGAACTGATATCGTTGAGTTCGTCGTCTCCCTTGACGTTCACATTTCTATCGCCGGGGCTGATCTGTCGATTTTATCCGGGCAGAATGTTGAGGAGACATCAATTCTACTGTACTTCTATCTCCGTTCGAAGTCTGAGACGAAAAGACGAGCTTGGTGCAGTGTTGTCGCCGTTCGTTGAGGTCAAGCGCGGACTGTCAAGCGCGGAAGTCAGCTGTCTTGCCTCCGGGGCCGCGCCCAACACGGATGCGATGCCTCTCGTCCATGGGCGACAGCGCCGCCATTGGCAGATCGTGTGTTCTTCTATGTGCTGACGGAGTTCGGCATATGGAGAGATGCGGAAGCACCTGGCAGATGCGCTGAGCCTCGATTGCGGGGAGCCTGGACCCTGCCAAGCTGTCGTCCTCACGTGCCGACTAGTGATGCTAGTCAGCTTCCACCCGGGCAAGATTGCAGGCCACCGCGCCCTCGAGTGCGGACACGGAGTACGCCCGTATGCGCATCCGGTACCCGTATCCCAAGACTGACCTCGCGCTCTACACTACCATTACTGCGTTCTTCTCGACTCGTAACAATGCGATGCGCCATTGGTAATGCGACGTCACTAGCCAAGTGCGGTGCGTATCGCAACGCCAAACCACAACACCCAGCAGGGCCAACGCTGCCATAACCTCTGGCCGTGTTCCTAATTAGGAGAGATGACATTGGAAGTGCTGAGGCGCGTATGAAGGCACATCAACTGCTACGAGGAGGGCATTGCGATCCGAAGAGCTCGTGCTGCGATCCCAAACTCCCACCATCCAAGGGTACGGACTGCCCAGGCTTCATTCATCTAGATTGGCTTCATACTGACTCTCGGTATTTAGAAGCGTACCAGGCTGCGACTGCCTTTCATCGTCTGTCAACATACCCTTTACCACATACGCACACGCACACGCACGAGTCTTCGATCCCACCACGCATCAACACCCCTTCCATGCGCGCGAGATTAGATAAGCCGACCGAATGAGAAGGAGAAAATACGGCTACTGGCGTTGCATCATCTGACCCGTCTTTCTCGATTGATCGTTGCAGGGGCTTGATCCGACACCACAAGATGACAAGACATCGGAGCAGTGCCGGGCAAAACCATGCCATCAGATGGAATGTAGAACACAGCGCATCGTCATGTATCTCCGCGCTCGAACATCTTGACGGCTTCACTGCGCTACGCTTTGGCGGTCGAGACTCATGCTCCCGTCCTCTGCACATCGCTCGCCTCCAATCTTCATCCGCGCCTCCTCCCAGTCGATTTAGGCCAACCATGCGATTACCTGCAGCATCTATTCCAGCCCGCAATGCGCCCACGATGGCCCTCCTCAGACTTTGTCCCCTCGACGACGTCCGAATAAGCGAAGCCGCCCTTTGCTATGCCGGCGGGTTGGTGATACACGAGGAGGATGGCACATGCATACACTCGGTCGCATGGTGTTGACCTCGCTGAGGTGATAAGCCTGTGAGCTAGATCATGGGTCGCGTCGGGTAGCGAGGGGAAGCGGAGAGGAATGCGCACAGCCCGACGGCCCCTTGACGAGCTCAGATGTGGCCTGTAACCCGCCCCGGTCCCAATATTGTAATACTGGTGCCGCACCTCAGAAGGTAACAATGTCAATGTCAAATAGAGTGGTAGGAAGCCGACGTGGTGCCTCATTGTCAAATCGTAGCGATCCGAGCTGCCGGGTGTACCAGCCTCGGCTTCTTCTTCTCACATTGCTAGCCCAATTGGCATGACGAATGGCTCAGTGTAATTCTCTTCACCCGAGCCTTTTCTCGAAGCTGAAGATAGGCGACAGAAGAGAGTTATGTGATAGAAAGGCTAGACTACACATCTGGGTTGGAGGTGAGCTTGAAGACCAGTGGACTTTCCATCTCCCTCGAGGGGCGAGGGCTTTGCCTATCACCCTTGTCAGACGAGACGATGTATAGCAATGAAAACATGCTCCTTGGCACACCCCCGTTATTTTCGCAGCAACATCGGGTGAAGACGAGCCCAGTATGGAGAAAGCAGTACACTAGCTATAGATGAATCTCATCCATGACAAATCGCAAAACAGAAGACATTGTTTCGCTCCGGTGAGAGAACTGACAAGACGCTGGCAGAATCTCTGATGTGCTAGCGAAGTTCCTTCGCAGTGGCTAGTAAGATCTTGGACAGTGATACATGTATAGAGGGAACATAACCTCCTCCTCGCCAACATCGCCAACAAAGTCCGGGTAGAAGAACATGGAACGTATTCTAGGTGTCTCGTTGCCTGAAAGCCGAGCGGATAGTGTCCAAGCGAGCAATGTACAACTCGAACTCATCGCCACTCTTCCTCCTCAGCTCTTCGATGGTGGTTCTGACCTCGAACACACTCCTGATGGAAGCCATATCGGGGTCCTTGCGACCATGCATCCTGTCCAGGATCGCCATGATGTCGTTGTTGGCGTCGGCATAGGCTCGGAGCGCGTTCAGATTGGCCTGCATCGTATCGGTGGTAGCGTCTGATAAGATGAGGTCGAATTCCTCGTCCTCTTCCTCCTTTAGCGACTCTCGACGATCACGCTCGGCGACAGCCAGCTCACGATTGGCTAGCAACATTCTTGACTTGAGCTTTTCCACGTCTCTGATGACGGCTTGTGCCCTCCTTATGATCGTGTTGGCAATCAGGATCATGACGAACCCGCCTAGAAGCAACACGCGAGCATTTGTGTCCGAACCCGAGACATAGTGGGCATCCAAGTAGCCGAAACTGTGAAGGAAGACCTTGAAAGCACAGACAATGACAGTTGTGAGGTTTATGAACAACAGGATATCGAGCCAGATAGGTAGAGGCGAACGACGGTTGTCCATTGCGCCTGGTCTTTGGGAGTCAGCAGAGAAGCACATGGAAGAAAGGTATTTGATTCGGTATAATGGACTTACTGGTGGGTTAAAAGGCAGGTCCGATTGGTATTTAGCGATGTGGAAGCCTTGCAACGGTTCTGGTCCGCTGGGTAGTGGTAACGTCCTGGGGATCGTGCAAAATATGTCACAATGAGGAGATCTGGGAGGAAACACACGATATTTATCATGCCGTCTGGAACAGCCTTGGGTCTGTAATCCGGTTGAAATCTTGATGAGGTGTGAGGCAATGAACCGTGGTCTTTGGCTTCGCTCGCAGTGCGCTATGGATGCCATAATTTGCCTCGGCATGAGTAGACAATGAGAATAATGGTACTGCTCTCGATGCTGGCGGACCATTAGCAAATAGGGGAAGCGATACATCCGGTGCGATACGAGCACTTGCTTGACCTCGCAACTGCGCTGGCGCTGAACCGAAGTGGTGAGAGTAAGGGCGTCGAATCAGTGTGTTTCAGATTTGCTTCGCAGCGACACAAATTCGAAATGACGATAAGAGTTCAGGGAAGTCCAAAGGAAACATAAGCTGGAGCCAATGTCTCTGCATATGCGACCCTCACACGTTCTCGGCCTCTCGAGCATTCTTGTGGATGACGGATGGGTTGGACAGATTTCATCGACGAACACCCATACAGACGAGTATATGGTGTCTTTATCATGATACCGAGCTTCTATCACGAAAACATAGCGGGGCGATATCTCATCTCGATCGACCTGAACATGGTGGCGTCGCCGGGCGAGACGTGGTGCGTTGCGCGTGGGGCTTGCTGGCGAGCGGCAAAACAGTGCCATAGGACACCACAGCCACGACAGCTAGATATCGGCATTACGAGAGAACAAGTACTTCGAGATGATCAATGCGACAAAAGATCCAAGTTATGACGAAAATTGGATCGCTTTGCGGCTGTAGAGACGTGTGCGCAGCCATGAGACCTTGGGCCAGAACCACCGCAGCTCACCAAAACCTCTGCACAGACAAGGACTCAACTCCAAACGACGTCAGCCCTTTCCGTTCTAGACGAGGGTACAAATCTGTTCATAAGTCGTCAATCTCTTGCCTGCCGCGATAGAATACATACTGCTTTCGCGTTTTCCGGTGGCGTCGTCGAAAGAAGGTGCGCATCCTTACCATCTGACGTGGGCTCGGCTAGCGCACACAGGCAAATCTCCGGCCCAACCGCGATCTCTCTCGGCCACACCAGCAGCGTAGCGCCCACGCTACCCCGCCACCATGACACGCGACGGTAGGACCCTTGCTCTGACCCGCTAACGCCATCCGCGTTGTACCTGATCGTCGTACTAACGTCGTGTAGGTGACAACTCCACCGCGCCCACGCGCCGCTTGTCCCACCACTCAGCCGCTCGTGGCATGAACTTCTATGAGCCGCGCACTTATCGCACTCGCGCGAAGCTTCGAATCCCGGCGGGTCACACCAAAGAGACCTACGAAGTCGACTGCCTTACCAACAAACGATTCTCAGAGAACTTCGACGGACCGGAGTATCGTGTGCGATGGGCCGGGCTGGACGAGAACGGCAACAAGTGGCCGTCAACCTGGCAGATTGCGAGCGTGATAGGAGATGTCTTGATCGGGCAGTATGAGGCTAGCCACGCGCAGCCTGGGCATGAGGAGATGGACGTCGATACTGCAGCTGAGGCCTCCCCCGAGACTGGTCGCTCTACCATCAACACCGCCCGCGCCCCGGCGCTTCCAGCCACGCCAGCTGTGCAGGCAAAGAAGAAGGAGAATGCAAGGGACAAAGAGAAGCAGAAAGCAATGAAGATGGCAGTGCAAGACGATGACGGCATGTGGTCGGTTCTGGGAGAGGGTCGAGACAAATGGAAGAAGGGGAAGGGCAAGAAGAAGAAGAAGGCTCAGAAGAGCGCAGGGCCGCGTTACAGCGTCTTCGACACGATCCGGATAGAGGACAAGCACGACAGCGGAAAAGGTAAAGCCAAGGTGGTGGGCGGAGGGCTGTACGCACATGGGGATACTGCTGAGGACTCCGACGATAGTGTCCCCAGTTCTACATTCAGTTCCTTATACGATTCCGTCAAGCGACGCAGAGCCAAAAAATAGGGCGCTTCGCAGCGCAGACTCGCCGGCTAGCTGGACAACGTCGACATCGTCATGGCCCCCTGATGTTTTTGGATCTTGCCGCCTCAGACTGCCTAAGACGCATGCTCATCGCCGCATCGACATTGAGGTCGGCCCCGGTGCGCAGTTCGGATCATATCACAATAGGGACGGATGACGCAGACACGAATAACGATGACCATGATGATACCCATCCATATCTATGTATATTCAATAAGTTGATGAAACCTTTGCTTGACATCTCCTGTCGATCATTCACCGTGGCCGTGGTGCATCTGAAATGTGATACCCCGTTTTTGTCCTTGATGAAGAGGTTGAAACTTCCTGAGTTAGATATAGGCAATAAATAGCTATAGAAGTGCTCATCATAGCATTCTCTCAATCCAACACTCCGTGGTCGTTTCGTGCCATGCCTGCCTTTCTGCACACATGAGTTATCGGTTCCGGGACGGGATGTATGCATCGGCTTTGAGAGCTCTCCCGTCTAGGAGCCCAACGAAGAGGATCTTTAAAAAGCTTGGGATGGCGTTCTGCCCGGGTAGACCGAGTGGTAGCCCTCAAAGGTTCGTTGTCCGTCTGATGTATTGAAGGTTGGAGGGAAGGAACCCCGCAGCACGCCACATGTGTTGCAATTTGCTACTGCCCATCAGGCTGATTCCGTCTTGACGCGAGCGTATACAAGCCTTGTGAACACAGCCTTTATACCATCGCGATGCGCTGTCCTCCATGCATCGCCGGTGCAAGTGCAAGGACTCAGGCGTGCGACGTGTTGCTTCTCCTATCGCCAGACGGTGGGCAAAATTCATGCCAGGAGCTCAAATATAATAAGAGATGTAGGGGGTGGAACATCGTTTCCACAAAAAAGCTCCTTCTGGTCCGAGATCGTTGGTTGAGAAGGCATGGCGGCTGTGGGAAACGTCAGACCCCGTGGGTAATGGGTTGTGAAGTCCCCGGGCTGACTCGCGCTCCGCCAATAGCGCTCAAGAGAGCGCCGCGGGAGTGGTGATGTCGCGATAGCTCCGTTTTGGGATCGCCAGCCGCGTCAAAACTCGTAACATTCAACAACACGCGCATCTTCTTCCCTTACGCAAGATCTTTCAACTCAAAGACAGCTCATCAGTATAGGCGCGACGCGATGACAACATTCACAGATCTAGTTGGGCCCCGCCTCCTCGTCTAGGAGAGATGACCTGGGCATGAAGGTGCGCGTCGCTCGGTGAGGGCAAGCTCTTGTGTTGACGATACTTCTCTTTTCGAGAGGACCTGATTGGATGGGTGCATATGGATTTCGGAAGTTGTGAGTCGCTCGTTCGCGTCGCCACCGCAGTACCATGGGACGAAGATGAAGAACCAAAGTATCGCATCGCACTCAGATGTGAGTCAGAAGGGGAATATAAGATGGCCGCCGTGGCGTCTTCGTTGCTTGCACAACTCACACACAACCATGGACGAACTGATCATCACCACCGCTTCTTCAAGCCCCAACATCCGGCTCTCGGTGAGGGCAGGAGGCGACTGCGCGTCAAACCCGCTCAACGCGCGCGCGCTTCAGCAGCTGAGTATCGCAATACGTGGAGCTCACTCGTACAATGCGTGTATCGTCAGCAAAATGGAGCATGTGGACGTTGGACTTCGATTCGTTCGTGTACCCTGCTGGATATGACTATCTTTTGGACCAGCGCCGACAACGTCACAAGAACAATGTGCAACCCACGCCTTCAAAAGCCATGCGTCTCACACCAGGCAATATATCTTCCAGGGAGATACATCACCAGCTCAAGCGACCAAGCTAGCGAGATCACAATTGGCTGGAAGCTACGCCTACTTTTCTCATGGACCGAGGTAACACCCAAAGCTTGACTGGCGCTGACAAGGCATGCAGCACTGGAACTTCTCGCTACACCTACTCAGGACCAAGGCACGACTGACAAGACTGGATGAGCTGTTCATTACTGGAGTGTATCCTTGTATCCCTTAAACCATCGCGCGCATCAAAGTGATCACCTTCTCGCTACCGCTTAAAACCGCGATCGCCAACTCGAAAACGCTGATCGCAGCAGACATAGCCAGCTGGGAGTGGTGTCTAGTAGTGATGGGTCGTGCGAGAAGAACAAAAAAACATCAAGCCTTTTGACCTCGCTAGACTCCGACATCACCTCACGACAGAACTTAAGGCCACGCAACACCAGACCCATAAGACTACGTCCTTGACACCATAGCCACACTTCTGATAAGGGTTAGTATGTCTCCTTCGCGCTTCATGCAACAAATGCCGGATAGTCCACTTACTACTCGTCCTCCGGTATGTGGATGACCTCGACCGGGCCGTCGGACACCAACTTCCAGTCGTTATTCCTGCACTCTTCGAGCGTCTTGCCGAGATAGTAGACACCAACCCTGTCTGGCTTCCAAAGGTCATTTAGATCGTACCACCTCGACGGCGACATGTCGTGCTCTTCTTCGTCGTCCTTCAGATCCAGAGGAATGGCGTAGATGCCACTGATATGACCGTCGTCTTCAACTTGTCCTACGGCGGCGTATGGTGTTTGTTGCGTGTTGATGCCGCGGTCCTTGGTGTGCTCCTCGGCGTTTATGATCCCGATGTGTACCAACTTCGATTTGTACAGGTTTGGGGATTCCGCGTTCCCGGTTGCATTCGGGTTAGCTTCGAACCACAACGGACGCGTCTGATTTAAGGATCCGGACGATCCTCCAGACTGTGTTGGTCGGGCGATATCGTCACTGCCGTGTGGCTTTCCCAGATGATGTTTGGCGTATATGAACGGGGTGGAGACCGCGTTGGAGTAATGATTAATCTCGCTGATAGCTGAAGGAGCGTAATGAGCGGTGAGCTCGGCTGGAAGGATCTCTAGATAAAGATCAACGTTCTTGTGATGGCCCATGCCGTAGGTATGTCGGCTGGACAGCTGCATTTCAACATCCCGCATAAAAGTGACTGTCGACTCTCGGTTGAAGTTCATACGAAGCACTTTGTCCAGATCGGTCCCTTCGCCCAACTGAGGCACCCGTCGTGACGCGTATTCATCCTGTCTCTTCACGTATTCATCCAAGATGTCGCCAAACTTCTGTTGATCCTCGATCTGAGGCAAGGGCACATGATGTCAGTAAGTTTCTTCAAAGCAGCGGGTACACCGTAGTTCTTACATCGACCTTGAAGAACTCGCAAATCTGTTGCTTGAAGGGCAGCGCCTGCTTGTCGTTGCTAGCTCGCCACCTCGAGAAATCTGCATACTGTTGGGCCCCAACGTGACGTGCTTTCTCGTTCATGTCAGCCATCCTGCCAAAACCTAGCGTCGGTAGGTATGAACGTGCGTTCTTGTTTGTCGACATTCGATGATGGTTAAGAAGGCGGGCGGGGAGTGAGAAAGGTGCTGCACGTCGAAGGAGACGGGAGGATGCCATGAGCGCGAAGATTGTTCGGGGTGAGTTGAGGTTTAATACCTAGGGAGGTGAGGTACGTGGGCACTAGTGGAGACAGGCAGGTGCGCAGGGTAAGAGGGGTTTTGATAGGCTAGGGGTGAGACTAGCGAAGGATCTAGCGCGTTGACTGTGATAGTAAAAGTCACGCCCGAATCGTCAACATCGCGATATTATTGTTCAGGTCTCGGTAGTGAAGTCATTCCGCACGGATGTTGATCAATTAGAATACTATTTTGGACAAACTGATCTGCCTAGGCTTCGGAGCGGAGGAATTCATTGTGCTATGCACAGCGGTTGCAACACCAAACATGGTTTCGGTGCAACTTCGTCAAAGCGGCGAACGATTGTGGAAGCACATTAACCAAACTGTGGAGTCTACAATGCTCAATTTAGGTAATTGCGCACTCTCTCGTGGTGGCAAGATGGTGACAAACGCCGCGACAACCTGCAGGTTTCTCCACCACACATGAGCAATGTCGACACCGGTCCGCATATGTCTTCGAATGAATACCAAACATGTCTAGAGGCCAGGCAAATGAAACGCCGATGCAAATATGATCTCGCAGTAGTAGCCTCATAAACATGCTCAATGAAGCGTTGCCAAACGGACCACGAACAAAGATACCTTTCAACGGCGGGAGTTTGCCAACGTGTCAAACTCAAGCAAAGTCAATCGACGCCCAAAGAATGCTTTCAGATCTGACGAGGGCAATCATGCTGAGCGCCAGCGGGTTTAGCACCGGCACAAGGAATGCTTCCAAGCAAGACGCGTAGCAAGCATGTCGATTCGACCCAGTTCCAACGTCGCAAACGACAGCGCAAGTTGCTTCTCGCCAGAGCTCATCAAAGAGCCAGTGGCAGGTGTAGCAAGCGGTATCAGGTATTTGGGTCACAACAAAGTTCCTGTAGCAGAGAGTTGGGTTGTATACGCATCTGGAGCGATTCACGATAACTTTATTACCAATGGCGCTCATACAAAGATTGAATTCTGTATCACTCCATCGAAGATACTGCCCATCAATTCTGCTACCCTATCGACCATCTCGCTCCTTGCCTACTATCAGATCCAAATCTACACTTCCAACGCCCCCAATCGTTGCTCTATCTCCTGATTGCCCTTTGTCCTCGCTGCATCCTAGACCTATTGTACCTTTCATACACCCTACTGGCAGAGCAGTATGTCCAGTTTGTGAACGTATCGCCTCAGTACATTTGGATCAAGTTTTTCCGGGCAATAATACTACAAATGGCCGCATACCATGCAAGTGCAGAGCAAGTCTTGGTATTGATGCTGTGCGGGATCTGCCATCATGGACGGCGAGTGTCAACCTCGGTTCAATTCCACACGATCCGAAAGATAGTGCCGGAAGCTTCGCGCGAGACGCACATACGCTTCTTTCAGTTGGGAGGGCCATCCAGACGCTCGTAAAAGAGAAGGGCTATCTAGATCTATCGCCATCTACCACTCATCTCAACGCCGAATGGGCCAAAAGCGACCCGAATTCCAGCGTTGGAAGACAGTGGTACCCATACATTGACGACGTATCTAGAGCGCTTCGATGGCAAACGTATGGACTCCTCCGTCCGAGGTTTGTCAGTCTCAGGTCCAATGTCATATTCAGGAAAGATGTGCCGAAGATGAATGCGACGATGCAAGCGCTACGGGGGGTAATCAATTCGCTGCGAAAGCTGTTACCAAGAGAGATCCGCCTTCAAGGTGTGGCTCATTGGCATGAGGTGCGAGCATTGCCTCCGGAGATTGCCCTCGAACTGATTGCTCAAATTGTACATGCCGAAGCCGTACGTGCCGAAACTGTACATACCGAAACCGTACATACCGAAAACGATATCTATCCAGAGACACCGGAAGCATTCAAGGTATTTCGTGAGTTCACCATAGCACCACTCGAAGAACACTGGCTAACAATGAACCTAGTTCGGTCGTTGAAGAAGACTGTGCAAGACCTTGGCCTGGCAAAGAGAGTCCTTCCCTTATGTTCTTATGTGATCTTTCCATCCAAGACCGCCCAGCCTAAGCGAGGACTGCATTGGGTCACCGTCCGCTCCACGTTCATGAAGTGGAATCATGAAGGCCAACAAGCATTGTTGAAAGAACGCCGGGATGGCCTCGCAAAGTCGTTCGCTCACCTACCTGCTATGCAGCGCGCCAAACAAGAGCTCATCAACGACACCAAGGAGCAGAACATTCCGCAGGGTACGAGCTCACCCAACCGAGAAGGTCTCCCATACCTAAGTCCTGGAATAGCATTCAATAACAACATCAACCCCCGGCTGCCTTGCCAGATATGCGGGTACTTCCATAACTTTCATATCTCGCATAAGGTTGGAAAGACGAAAAGGATGGACGAGCGCCTTTGGAAGAAGGAAAGGGCGATCTTCTCGTGCGCCGAGCTGGGTGTCGCTGCAATTATGCATTGCGTTGACGAGTTCGACCGAAGGCGCGAGGGGTCGTAAACATGCTGCAGCCATGAAAGACGGGCTCTGGCTGTACGGAGAAGGGAGGACGTCGGAGTCGGTAGGAGAAGGTATGGTTTCTCGCTCATCGTCGGGTATGATGCACTGGTGGATGCTTCTTTTGTGGCTTCTTGTTCAACATCGTTTGTATGTGGTTTTGGTGTCGCTCCTCTCGTCTTTTCTCAAGGTTGGCCTCAATGCGTGCTTCTTCTTTTGCAAGTTAATGTATACATTGACTTAGTGAGTATTTATCTGCGTATATTTAGATGTGTGTATGGAGCAAAATGCGACGCATATTCTGGCGACACCGAGTGTTGTGTTGCATAAACGCCATGTTGCTCATCGTCCACAGGTTATTGTGGTACTGCGCAATAAGCAGGCTGGAGCACAATGAAGATAGATTGTGAAGGTTGAGGAGCCGAGAGGATTAATATACTTAGAAACACATGTGCCGTTCACCGCTACCATGTCCTGTATTAATATGCATACTCTCCAAAGTTCGTTGCGTTCGGCTTACTCTCCATGGCATAGTCGCACTTTGCGTGGTTAATTTCGAATGGGCATGTCGTGGGAAGCTGGCATTATGGAGATGACAGTACCACGGACGAACATCCATCACTATACAACCATGTCGGATGAGGGTACGACACTCAAGGTCTGTGGCGATGGCTATGCGGGCGCAGTCGGGCTGCGCGGTGACGTGTTGAAGCCACAAAGGTATGATCGACTTCAGCACATCAAAGCACTTTCGGTGTCGTTCGGTGGTGCAAGACGAGTCGCTGAGGGCGAAGCTTCTTAGCCAGGGAAGTGCTGGAAGTTGCGAAGGAGAAGGCGAGGGGGTGACGCGGCGTTCAATGAGCCTTGGGCTCGGGGCTTTCTCGGCCGCGCTAGCACCCGAAAAGGAAAACTTCCGCGGCGATTTCAAACTTCATGAGTTCATCACAGATGCGTTTTCGGGCAGTGTCTTTATGCGATCGAAATTGTATGGATCAGCTTACATACGTGAGTATTTATCACGATCAAAGATATGTGCTGAAGACCAAGCTCCTTGTACAACGGCCCGATGTCTGACCCCGTTTACCACGGGCGCTCCCCCAGTCGACCACTGACCAACGCAAGAAGATCGATCATCCTAGTACGCCAAATACTCTGCGACTTCATCTTCATTAGGTATCCACATGTCCAGCTCGTCATCCTCTAGGCTGGGAGCGCTCATTTCGTTCGCGCGAAGCTTGTCAACCTCTGCGAAGTCAACGAGGTAACTACAATGCGAGCGTTAGCATTTTACTCATGGAAAACAGGGAGCCTACTTACCACTTGCAAGTCTCCTGATCCCACATGATATTGTGCAGGCCACGATCGATTGGCATAACCCCACATTTCACCACGGCACTGTTGAAAGGTCAGCACGATAGGCCCGGGATTGGTGGAAGAAAACTTACAGCCATGCAACTTTGAAGGCTTCTCGGACAACCTTCCTCTTCTCAGGAGCCATCTCACAGAACATGTCCATTGACAAAGTCACCCCAGGCAACTTGTTCATGAGCATAAGGACACGATAGCCTCCATCTATGGCTTCATAATGGAAACCCGGGCGCACCGTGCCTTCAGACGTACCACAGAGCCAGGGAGAATGCTGACATTTTTCATGCCCAAGACGGTCAAGAGCTTCTATCTCATTTCTTGTCGCGGGACTCGAGAGTGAAGTGGTAGGTGTGGTGCACAGCTTGAGGTGATCCTTGTATGCAGGCAATCTAGTGCCTCTGGTGTTGTTTTGATCACGTAGCTCCGCCTCGCCATCATCGATCATTTCCTGGTACTCCTCAACTGTACGCCTACTCGCGCGAATTCTGATACTGTTACTAACATGTCTAGGAGATTAAGGATTGTTACTTACTGGAACTTGACTTTGACTACACACTCGCCGATGGCTTTCCAGGGCTCATCTAGGCAGACACATGTGTAGACCTGGCGCGCTTCGCAGGGACTGTGGTCATCCTGGAACTCCAGTGTTGATAGCGGTGCGAGTATCTTCCATCGCGCATCCTTGGTGGTGCGGAAGATTTTGCCGACGTATGGATTGTCGCGCAGCCACTTGGGTGACGGCCTTGGCTTGCGGGCTTTCGCACGACTGGAGGCAACATCATTCTCGGGCTTGTGAGAATCGCTGGAGGAGCTCGAAGTGTTGGAGATGGGACGAGAGGTCATCCTGGAGAGATATCAACGGAAGATACTGCAGCGTGTACAATGATGCGGAGGTGGATCGATGTTAGGGCCCCAGTGTGTTGTTGCATCGGCCGACTACCTGTGCTCCAGTAGGAAATGCGCTAACTCGGGTACTAGCTCAGTCCGACTTAGCGCCATCTTGGATCAGTGATCATTGGCCAATTCAAGGCTCCGCTCTCGAGCTTGAAGTCGAGACGTCTCGCAGTTAATATTGAATGTATCAAACGAAGAGTTATTATTGCAATTTCGAGAAACGTACTACTTCACTTAAAAGCCAATTAGTAATTATCATGCCGGGCCGCAATTGAGTAAGCCGGAACAGTGGATCTCAAAAGTGCCGTCCATACACATGAGAGCCGATTAGATCTACTCATGAACTCCGTGGTCCCGCTGCCCATACTTTGAGCTTTTTAGATGTACTGTTGGGTATACACCACTAACATCCCCGAAAATCCGTCTACACACATCAATACGAAGACAGAACTTTTAAGAATGCAAAGTATTACCGACCCTTTCTGACGAACCGTCATTCAATGTTCCAAAACTGACTACAATATCCCAGATCAGTGTCACCTACTGCGGCCGTGCTGACTTCCAGCCCTGAAAATGGCTGCGGCATCTCTGATCTCTTCTCCGTGCCCGAAATACATTCAGAGCTGCCTTACTGGGCTCAGCTATGATAAACTCTTCAACTTCTACTCAGTGGCGTTGGTGTACTCGGGTCCAGTCTATGCAGCCGAACAAGGTTCTCAGCCTGCGCTCCCGCTTCATCAAACTCATCAGGTCCATCAGTATCGTCAGACAGGTCAAAACCATCATCGATGTATTCGCTATCATCGCCATCGTCGATATCAGCCACCTCAGAACTGCGCCCTGACTCTGTAGCCTCGGAGTTCTCGGCACTTTGGAGAGGAGTCTTTGCAAAGCTGACGTTGCGCGGAGACCTGGGCTTCGGTGACGGGCTCTTGTTTGTGTTCTGTGCCCTGGACCGCTTCAAGTTGTCTTTCAGCCCTTTTACCGTCTTTTTGATCGCATTCGCAGCTTTCATGGGCGATTCTTTGATAGGTGTTAGAACTTTTGAGAGCTGATTCCCGGAACGCAGTCGCCGAATCATGGATTCGGAGGGTAAGGGTGGTGATTCGGAGGGTATTAGTGGTGTTTTGCCGAGGTAGGGCGACCCTACAGCTGCTGAGGGAGTGTCGGCGGCAACCGTCCGAGAGTACCAATCATCTTGCTTCGGAATATCGCTCGCCTTCAGCCTCCAGCCTTCACCTCCATCGTCGACGACCTTGTGTAACATAAAGAGAGTTGTGAAGCGAGTACCGAATGTGTGTTCGTTGGTCCCCTCGTCCACACAAGTCGGGGTATCGTAGCGGAAGATGGGCGAGTAATAAAGACCATACTCTTTCGGATTGGATTTGCGCGGTTCGATCCTGAGAAAGATGGTTTCGTTGTAAGTCGAGACGATGCCGTACTTGATCTTGTGTTTGTACATATACTTGGCGGGCTGCCCTGTGATGAGGAGTTAGCGTGATCGAGGACGTTCAATGCTTGGTGTGGCAATGCTGTGCGGACTCGCAGAGACATGTCATAACTCACCAAGAAGGTTGCGCAACGATCCTGCGTTTTTAGAGGCGGGATCTTTGATCATCCTGGCCAGATTATGAGTCGTGCACATCTTGAATTCTCCTATGATGCGCACTGTCTCATCGCCGCCGTTCGAGTCGGAAACATTGAGGATGAGGTCGGGCTCCTGGTCTTTCGGGCGTGATTTGACATCCTCACCTTTAGAGCTGGGAACCGGCGGGTACAACGTCAGTGAATGTTTCACATGCATGTCGCGCAGTGGGCTTACCTGGAGTATTCAATGTGAATGGGCAGGAGCATTGCATCGGCTTCGGATCTGCATTCTGCAAGCGCATGTAAAACCGTTCGCACTGGCGTTGCCAGATTTTGCTTGATGCGCCCATCGACGTCGATTTCTGCCGCCATTGTTCCCCCCTCTTCTGTGACGAAGTTTGGATGATATACGAGAATCACCGGAGTGTTCACGTTCGTCATGGCTGGACAGTTATCGAAACTATACGCGGGTGTACCCATTCAGTGTTTGTCTTCAATGCGGCTTGATGGGGTTATTACTCGCCTTGACTTGAGAACGGCCACAAAGTCCTCCAGCTCGTCTTGGATGTTCCACTCCCCCAAATGACCCTCGAACATGTGGCGCATGCTGCTCTTTGTCGTGCCCTTTCCTCCGTTCTTTACTAATAGGAGCCTTGGAAGCGACGCACAGATAGTCTCCCATGCACTCTCGAAGATATCCGAGACCTCCAAGGTTTTGGGCGTCATGATTTGCGTGAGCGATATTGGCCTGTCCGTCGTGAGGTCGTAGTACGTGTTTCGCGGTAAGAATGCGTGCTAAGGAATCGCAGCGCAGAGCCGTGTCATCGTGGATGGTGCGTATAGAATTGTTGCCTAGACAATTTTGACTTCTAGGCGCTCACGATTTGCCCCACCGGTGTTTCCCTCTTTTCCCTCTCTCGTTATACCACTTTCCGCACCTTGATCCGTGCGCGCTTTCTCGCTCCAGAGGAAACCACAGTCACCGCACGAGGAACGTTCCTCTTGAACAATTGTACGGAAGCGATCCACTACGACTTCCATGTCCACCGTTTGATGTACTGAGAACACTGCATATACTCTTTATCATCACCCCGTGCACGCGAGCGTGAAGTTCATATGTCGGGCGGTATTGACAGCATCACAACTGTGTGGGGTACCAAAAGCCCGTCGCTCTAGGTCATCTGAACACCCCTCTTCACCTTGCGCTCTCCCTTTCGCCCTGCGAGTCCGGCCCACGTTCACTTTTCTCTCGGCCTTTCCACCCGGGGCGACAGCAGGGGTATCTCTGCTTGGCGCGTTCACTTCCACAACAAAATGGCGTTCCAGCAATCTAATTCGTTGTCCTTTCTCTTGCGATTAGGAGCAGGAGTATCGTTGCTTGATATACCCCATCAGTCAGCATGGCGCTGGTACGTTGAGCCCTCGTGCGCCATTAGTCCACTCGATGTTAACAGGTTATGTAGAGCAAGTACGGGTTCAGGATCCGAAAACCGGTATGCAGACAGCTTCATCGGCTTCAAGTAGTTTCTGATCGACGACATAGTCGCCGTTGCCGAATGCGAAAGCTGCGGCTGGTTCTGCAAAGGCGAGTAAGGAGAAGAGCACACTCGGTGCCCCACGCAGTCGTAACGGTCAGACCAAGAATCGTCCCCTGCCCAAGAAAGTGAGTACCATGCGTCAAGTACATGAGCATTGCCGGCAGCATGGAGCTGATGTAAACGTAGGTAGCGCCGTCCGTGGTGCCGAAGGGAAAGAAGACCGCTGGCTTCCGGACTAATGGCCAGCTTCGTATCGAGCCGACTTCTCTGAAGTCGCGAGTAACTCTCGATGATCTTGCTGAGGGTACGCAAGCCGCGCCCATCTGCATCGACGACGATGGCGATGATGACATCGGGGTCGCCCAGCATCAAAAGAGCTCGGTTTCGGTCAACAACGACGCAAAGAGTCAACAGAGTCTCGTAAGAGCGTTTACGCCTCTCTCCATGATCGATCAAAATCGCGAAACCGAAGTTCCGTCTCTTCCCACATCTGCACCCCAAGGCGCCGAGCTGAATGAAGACGTGCCTTCCGGCGCTTCGCGCGGCAGCAGCCCCATTGAGATTACTGGCGAAGATGACGAGCAAGCCTCGGACACGGAGCCTTCTTCCCCTATTGATGGGTATAAGTCTCCGCGGAGAAAGTGCTTGGTCAAAACAGGGCGCTACAGGGCTTTTCGCACGGGTCTGTACACGTTGTTCGCGATTACGAAACCGAAGGCGCGACAGATACCGTTCGACAAAGTCCTCAGAGTCATCAACAACAACCTTTCAGTCGAAAAGCAGTTCTCTCCTCTGGAAGCAAAGCAGGTCCTCAAATATATGAGGGAGAAATTGTTCGACTCGCTGTGCGCCGATCGGGTAGTGGACGTGAATCTGGAGGGGATCAAGTTGTATGCGTAAAGGGGATGAAAGGATTGCCGGAGCAGGGGCGTCGGCTCTATCTTTGAAGCTTTGCATAAGACAAGTTGAGTGCGCCTTCACTTGGAGTCGATTGGATGGTCGGGGCGTCTCAGAAATAGTGTTTAATGTACCATTGCGCGATGGCATAACCACGCCGAAACTTAATACGAATGCGCCATGACGATGAGTGTTGCGTCCCGGTTATCTTGCAAGAGACTACCGCCCTCTTGCGCTGATCTGGAGCCACGGTCCGACCTGAACAGCTCATCGTGAAAAGACTTTCTCACTCCGCGTGAAGTCCAGCCGTATTCTTATGGTACAACACATAGCTAGGCCGCAGTCACACTCCGCCCCTTCCCGTGTGTAGAGTGACACTGTGTACGTTGGAATTTGCGTCGTCTCGTCCGTCGGGCATCCATTGAGGTGTGGGTGGTTATGACATGGGCGCGGTATTGGTAGCTAATCGAGCTCAGCTGCGTCGCGATCTAGAAGAGCGTAACCCTGTCGTTGTTAGCATGGCGAAGTGGGAGATTCAGACAGTGACCTGCCTCGTGCCGTCGGAATGGGATATGACTAGATACCCGATGGCTACTCGAACAGGCGCCATGCAGGGGAGACTGGAGATGCGCGTCCGTTATGATGCATATAGACCACGCAACATCATCCATATCCAGCCTACGACGGCGTTCCACCAAGGCGCGATGTGGTCCAGCGTTCCAGACTTCTCAGCACTCCGGGCCATTCCTGCGGCTCCGCATCCCTTGGAAGCTCCACTGGCTTCTCCTCCTCATCCTCAGCCGGCGTAGTATGTAGTCGGGCTCGTCCCGATTGCGCGTGCGAGCGTGCGCCAAGGGATGTCGGGCTTGAGGTTGAAGTCGTGAATTCCGGTGGCTGGCGTGTGGTTCGTCTTGGAGAATATCGATGCGGAGATATAAAGTGAGAGGAAAGTGATTTTGATATCAGTTATCAACTTGACGTCCTACTCATGGTCAGTGATGGTGCATTGGAGGTATCTTATACCTTCTTACACTGGTGGCGGTCATGTCGATGATGCCCACGAGGGTGCCGGCACGGCTGCACAGAACGACGACCGTTTCATACCGGCTTCGGCCTGGGTAATGCACCTGTTGGATCAATCGCGACGAGTTGAGGGTTTCGCAGGGCGGCAATGTTGCGGATTGATGAGATAACGGCTTTGTGATGCATCGGATGGGACTGCACAGGTGCCCAAGTGGTGAGCAAGGAGCAAGTGACGTCGCGCGATTGGCCCCGCTTATCGCTTATCGCGCTGTCAAGTGAATCCTGTGCGCATCACCGGCAACGATCATGGCCGACTTCCAGGCAATCTTATCCGGGCAGAAGCTGTGTCATCTCGTTTTGGAGTATATCAATGTTCGATTTAGCGCACTAAGATGATTATGTCATTACACCGGGTCTCCTGAAAGCTGTGCAGTGGACTCCGCTCATGCAAGGCGAAGACGATCGAATCGTGCGTGACATAGCTTTAGGGTAGTAGATATAAGGCAGCTCTATCACACAAACGTAACAGAATGCAGCAGGCTATGAGCAGATCAAAACGTGTCAGTTCATCCTGAGCTGAAGTGTTACGCCACCGATGGCATCCTGGCCGCTGACCCATGTGCGGTGTGATGGATACCGGAAATGATCGAAAAGCGCACAACACCCAGGATTCTTTTTGGCCAAACACATTCACAGCGTGATGTGTCGTAGAAGTCTGAGCATATGCTCGGCGTGACGTTCAGCCGGGATGAAGCAAATAGAGGCTAGTCGCGTTTGGTATATCGCGTGAGGTTTGAGCATGTCTGGCTGGACGATCATTCCAGGGAAGGACAGCTTGGTCGATGACAGAATTGCAGGAATGAGTCGAGAGTTCCGCGGGAGTCGTCAAGCTGCATTGGAGTTTCGGATGGGTGGCTCATTGATATGAAGTAGACGTCGTAACAAATACTAAATAATGGTCGAATGGCTACACTCGCTATAGTGTGATATTGTTCGGTAGATTCGGACTGAACGTAAACTTGGTTGACGGCTATCGCGCAGCAGACATGGAGCTGCCGATTGATGGAGAACCTGATCCTGTATTCACATTCGGTAAGATGTCATTCATGACGAACGCGCAATACCTGCTGCAAAGCCATAAAGACGACACAGTAGAGCAAGAAGGCCTGCTCAAACTACATCGTGCGTGCCGAGTTTCACCACTTCCTGACCTTCCGTCTACGCCTACGTGATGAGCCCGAGGTCGCGTTGTAGATGATTTCCAGGAGCCTGTGGCCGACCGGAGTGTGGCGCAATGTGCCCCTATACCGGAGGATCTCGTTCACGTGGAGGGAAGCGGAGGTCGTACGTCGGCGTGAGTGCCAGAAGCGGAAGGGTATTTCAATCTGCATTCGACCTCCGAGCGATAGCCGGCACCATGCGACAGCCTACAGCCCACGTATCAGGGCTTGCCCAAGTCGCAACTACAGCCGCGAGTCCTCCAAGAATCCTCTGATGTTTGACCTTGTACCCGTCACATTCGAGCGTCGCCGTCACATTCGAGCGTCGCAATCGACATCGCTACCCGTCTAGCTTTGCATCATCACGAAGACGAGCCTGATTATTCGTAGGGGGTGGAGATATGGCGGTGTTCGTGGCTTGCGGTCGCATCGCCTTCGATAGCGTTCCATGCGAAAGAGAGAGGATGAGGAGAGCTGAGAGCTGCGCCAGACCGCATGATCAGTATATAACTTCGAAGAGAGACGGCAGGGTAACTTACCAGCCAAGCAAGGTGCCATCTCCTTGTGTCAGGCCTTTCCAGAGGCGTTGCGCATCCCATGTCCGCGCTCGGGCAAAGCACGTTTCATGCTCTTAGAGTACGACCGTGTCATCTTTCTTGGTATGGTGTGGTATCTTCAGTCGGAATGCCGAGACGCAGTGACAAATGCGACCTGTGCTTCAGGACTGCTCATGCTTTTGTAAACTCGTTCGCGTTTCGGGGAGTAGATGCGGGGCGTGGGCTTGAGGTGGACTGGCCGGTTGACGTCGATGCTCAATGAGAGGCGTGGGTGTCGCAGGAGAGTGGAAATCCAGCGGAGAGCCCCGGGTTACATTTGGAAGTCAGCGCTCCTTCGTATAGCAGCTTCCGTTCGTCGACAAGGCGTTGTGCAGTTGGCCAACGCAGCCTGTGGTGGGCCAAATGCGCTTTTGTCGCTCTGGTTTATCGGGACCGAGTGCTGAACGTGTGAAGATCTGGCGATGAGGTCGAAAAGCCAGTTCTCATCACAGGTAGCCTGGAGTAGATTCTACTATAGCCCCGGTCGGAGTCCTCGCTGGCGCTGCCATTCTAGTATCTGGGATCATTATGAGTCTAGCTCCGGTGCCGCCGGATCCAGCGCAGCGCTATCTCCTGCGCAAACTGTTGTGCGTGCTGATGTGGATGCACAGTTCGCTCGATCGCGACTGGCGCGTAAGAGCAGGATGCCCGCCGCCTTGAGCTGGTTCAGCCCTGCGCGTCCCAATGCGCGCAAAGAAGGGTGCTGAGATATGCATTGATGAAATTGATAATAGGACTATGCGAGAACACAGATCAGAGTTCGATAAGCGCGGTTTCAGTGATGTGGTTGGAGAAGTTGTGGTGAGCATCTCAAGGTCGAATCTCCGGGGATGACGTCGAGACCGCCGGGGCCATCGCGGGCTTGGCATCTCCCTATTGGCTGTGCGGATCTGACCACGGCAACACCACTTCCGTCTTGTCTTCTCCAGCGAGCCTCTCCATCGTGCATCATCTGCACTCGTTTCGCAATTGCACTGCAACAGCCAGTCAGATGAGGAGGTTTCCTACTTTTAGATCTCGGGCGCTGCCGCAATTCAGCCGCTGACGTTCGTCCCTTCTGGATATCGCGAACATCAATTCCGGGTCGGTCAGTCTACTCATCCTCTGGATTATGAGATGAGCGAACGCTCCTCGGCGGCGACGATTAAACATTCAGACCGAACACTAATGTTGCTGGTTATTGGACCAATTGGTCAGTTCCGGGATAGCTCATCTTTCGGTTGGCTATCAGCCGTCTTCTGGATGAAGAGGTTTACCTGTACTGCGGACACTATACACACTCACCCGGTGATCGATATGGAGTACCCGCGTTGTGATATTGGTACATCATTTACAAAGTTTCTGGCCAGTAAGTCCCATTACAGGCGTCCACAGATCGCAGTTGAGGCTATGCTGCAGTGGCTGATTGTGTCAGCAGATCTGCTATGCTCGTACAACCCGATGAAGCAACTGGAATCACTCCTACTAGCCGACGAATGTATTTACGAATCCATGAATCAACTCATTACCAGCCTTGGCCGCATTTCACTTCCTCGCGTCGGAAGCCTGGTGCTACGCACGCTGCTTTGGAGCTCTGCGAACTGTTTGCAGTTGATTTGTCGACATGATAATAGCTCTGATGAAAGCGACTGGCGTTCATCCGTCATTGGCTTCGGTGGAACAGTCTATCCCAGTTTCGAACCCGTTCCGCACGTCAAGACGGATTATAATCAACACTCTTGAACTTCGGTCACGGAGCTGGCTCATTTCGTGTCGTCTCGTCCTTCTAATTCTCATATCTTTGATGCTGCAATACGGGCGCGTTAGCTTGTCTCTATATCCTTGATGAGCATTCGCTCCAAGCTTCCAGTCGACTGCAACATGAGTGATCCATCCGCTGATGGGTTTGGTATACGTACTTCACGTGTGCTTGAAATGGGGGTTTGATGCATCTGCTAAAGATTTGGTGATAACCTACAGCAGTGAAAGATTGAAACCGCGCTTGGCGCGAAGGGGCTCGGCAGATATCCGACAACCGCTTTCTTTATTACTTTGTCAACACCAAAGATACTGCTCGAGCGGTCTTTTCCCAGCACGCGCTTATCATACAAGCTACACCGACGTCACTCTGCACATACGCACTGCAGTACGCCGACTACTCTGAGCAATGCCTGTCGTATCGGGAAGTGAAAGATTACTACTGCTGGAGATGCATGAGGTCAGGCGCGGAAGCGTACATAGCAATGAGGCCTTCTACCTAGATCTTGGAAGCCCTAATCATTCGATCTCCGGCAGTCAAATCAGCAGTCCCGGCCGACGCTACTCATTTGATTGGTCGCAAAGCGTGAGCATCGGTATGCTCTTTCCAATGCCATCTTCACACCAGACTAACGTGACAAAAGGGCGACTCATGGATACGGCCTTTCGCGACAAGGAAATCGATCTCGAGAGCTTCAGCCGCCTGGTCGTGGAAGTCAAGCAATCCTCGAAAGTCATGTCATCGAGAGACGACATCAGTCGTGACGGGCCAGAAGTGCAAGTCCCCTGCACCCCATCATCCTTCGTTCAAGTTCTCTGCACCCCAGACCTGGCAACCACCTGCTCTTTCAAATCTCTGGGCGGAAAGGTGCAAGTACGCTGTACACCGTTATTCGTGGACTATTGTTTGAGTAAAGGTACACAAGGTATGGCGAATTCCGCGACATTGGAACAGTATGTATCAACATGTTTTGGTGGAATCATCACATCTGACAACGTCAGTAGACCCACTAGCTACTATCAGTGGAATTACGTTGGCAACGATGAGAAGCAATACGCAACGTTCTCATTTGTCGAAGATCCAAGGGGTGAGTCTTTCATCGACACTACTACGACTGTTCCGTTCCTGACAGTCTACTAGTATCCGGCGCCCCGTCCGAAAACTCGGCGATAGGTGAGCAGCGATGCTCGCTCGATGCAGTCCACTGCGATGGGATACCAACATCCACCGGTTTCGTATCACCTCTCCCAAGGGAAAACCACGAGGAAGTCGATGAATTCCACGACAATACGCTTTCGGACGAAGACTTTCTGGGTCTTTAATACTTCACTGTATGTCTCATTCTACATAACACGTGCAGACAGCATCCCACTCAAACGCATACCAGGGCAGATCCTTGGACGGCCGACTCGTATCCTGATTCGCACTTTCGTCATTGCACAATGTAGACAGTACTTACTTTTGCCCACGAATGGGGCAGTTTGTCGATCGCAATGCTGCTGCTGGCGTCCTGGTGTTAGTTGGAAACGAGGCAACATCAATGTAGTGCTTCCACAAAAAGTTCAAGAAATCCGGATAGAATATGTTCCACGGGTATGCAGTCATCAATATTAGTGGTTGTGAAGTACGGGAAGCCAACAGCATATGGGCCACATAACTTCGCTAACCCCACAGCGTTGAACGTAAGATAGTCTGTAGAGGTGGTGGCACACGCTTTACATGCGCATCCCCATATCAGTTATTACCTGGTGTTCGATTAACTACATAATACATATCATAAAGAGCAATCACCAAGTTAGCATGTATACACGAACAAAGGGCACATTTCATCGTTCATTGATGGCGCAACGGCATTTTTATAGATTCCTTACGTCGGAAGAAGAGCGATCGCTGGCAAACTCTTCTCGAGTAGCATCAATATCAACACCACGCAACATGGTCAATGCAATACTTATGGCGAAGATCAAGAAAGAAACATCGGGTAGGAAATTTATATAGTCCCTTCGGGCCTGCTACCTAAGTGATGCGTGGGTGGATACAATTTAGTGTGTGCTAGAGCTCAGAACAGCCATTTCCAAGGGTAACACCGGTGTGATGCCCTGAGTTGCGCGTCATGTCTCCTCCGTTGGTGGGATGTCTGCCGTGGTGGTGCTGCTGGACAGCACGACGTGTGTAGAGAGGGTTTTGTTCGATTCGAGTTTGCATGCGGCGCATTTGCATGAAAATCGTGGCATGGGAATTCTTAGCGGGTGACGTTCTGCGGCTGTAGGCTCGCTGAGACGCGATTTGGACAGACTATCATCTCCATTCTCTAAGGCCGCCAGGTCCCGGTATCAATCAGACCTGGGCGCGACAAATTGGTCGATATTACATACGTCGCATGGGCATTCAAACTCTGGCATGGGGTAGTCTTCCGGGGGACTTTCCGGTAGACCATCGTCGTCATCCTGTATGGATGGTCCGCGGTATTTGGGCATGTTGGCAACTACGCCTTGGATTGAATCGTCCATCCCCTGGAAATCCCAAACCTTTTGAATCCAAGTATGGCGACGTCCTTCGGAAACGTTCATCCTTTTGATAGTATCTTCGTAAGATTTGACGCTTTTCTTTATGCCTTCAACGCTTCTCAAGGAGGTACTGTCATCCCAAGGTGCATCTAGAGCATTCACTCCAGACCCCAAGTCCTGTTTGAGTTTCGATAACAAAGCCTTCTCTGCTGCAATCTCTTCGTCACATTTCCGGATCTTCGAAGCCAAAAAATGGTACTGGTGGTTGCGTCTATCGCGGGCGGCGTAGAGGGAATTAATAAAATCATCTTCGACTGTAAGATAATCTCTCAATTCATTGTCGTGAGCAGTCTCGAGCCCTTTATATAGTTGTTTAGACATGGTGTCAGATTTGCTGGGTAGAGATTTGGAATGTTTTTTTGGATCCATCAAGTTGTTATTGTTGTTGTATGCGTTGATAGGGAATGTTGACTTGCTAATTAAAGGCAACGAAAAAGTACTGCTACGCTTTATACCCTTTCTAATACGGGAAGTGCGTTGTGAAGTGGTCGGACAGAATTACACATTGGACGAGATTGTATAATCACATTTGCGATGTACATTAACACTACGTTGTTTCTCAATTGACACTCAGTTCCGGCCTCGGGGCAAGACGTTACATTGTTGCTGTATGTCGGATCCAGTGACTCATCCAGATACCACGTTCCAGATCTCGAGGGTAAGGCGTTGTGGGCGGAGAAGTATGGCATAGACTGCCCTCGACTTAAGCGCTCGCAATATCTGCAGTTCTCTTAGAGCCCTTCGGGGCTAGTCGCTTAAGTGTTTTGGAGTCGCGCCGCTGACCCTTGCGCTCGTTGTCGGCTCCTACATATCTTCTCTAGCAAAGGTGGAAAAATAGTTGTCATCCTTCACGTTGACATTGATGTTGTCTTGGTCTGAGTTCATGCAAGCCAAGGAGGATCTAGCAACAGGGTTAAAGGCATAGAAAAGTAAGCATTGATTGTTGTGGGCTATCTAGAGAGTGATGTAGCCGACTTCGAGAGCTGTACAATTTCTTGCGTGTTACTAGCTTGACCGCAATCAAAGGAGAGAGGCGGGTAAAACATAGCGCAAAGCCATCTATGTGCATTTGGCCACCTCCTTAGCGTCATCGTAAGTACAAGAGTTGTTGTCCTTCGTGCACTGTCCACGAAGAGAGCGATGTTAGTCCATATGTAACTTCAAGTGATACTGTGGGTATGGAATACTACCTACCCTGTAATTCGCGGCTACATTGGTCGAGCATTTGACCAACCGAGTCTTCCCGCTGACTGTGTATTTGCATTCGTTTGCAGCTTTGGTGCATTTCTAGGAAGAAGCAGAGCAGTTAGTAGTGATGCAGGTGTGAGGTTACTTTGATGCATGAACGTCTACTTACCCCGGGGTGCTCGAAACGAGCCACGAGGTTGTCTCTAGCCTCAATGCTGGCTAGCTGAGACTCAACCGGAGTGGCTACAACGCCCATTGCGACAAAGAGGAAAGCGGCAGCTGCAGTAATCTTCATAGTAAAGGTCTTTCGCGGATCAGATTGCAAGAGAGAGCGGGATGTGGTGAAAGAGATGGTCAAGCGTATTTGGAAGAAGGTGCCGTGGATGCAATGGCCTCAGGTCTGTAGGGTCGAAGAGCTACCTTTTATAGGGAACGGTATGCTCATCAGTGCATAGGGTGTACGCCTTAGAAAGCTTTAGTGATCCTGTCCTTCCAGACGCTCGTATCCCCTATTGGAAGAAGAAACTTTGTCTGGGGACGTTGCAGCGCATCTTGACCCGTCAGAGTGGTGGCAGGTGAGCCTGTGCCGCATGCATGCAGAGAATGGGGAGAAAACTCTGTCTCTGAGTTTGCATTATCAACTACCTGCCTAGGTAGATACCAATCATCAAGCGCCGCGTGACATCTTCGGCTACTTGGCGGGTCCAGAGGTCGTTCTGGTATGTGGCGTAGCTACTGTCCCCTGGACCTGGCGTTAGCTGTGCCCCATGCGCATGGAAGAGAGACTCGGTGCAGGATCCGATTGAGATCAAGCTTGCAGTATCGTTTTACTTCCAGCTTTTCAATTCCAACTTAGGGATGGCCCCTTACTGCATTAACCATCAAGACCCCTAACCACACTAGTGGGGTACATTCATAGCCTTTGACGAAGTTAGTCGAGGCGAGATGGGCATAGAGACAAAACACACTTTGGGAACATCATGCATTGCATTACGACACAGGCTGGAGAACCAACCCAGCCTGGCGCTATTGTATACTATGGGGTTACGTAACTAAGCACAGTAGATGTGGATCCTGATGTAGATCAGGCCCACCGCTCTGATATGCTCGCAGGATACCGGCGTTGCGTTCTTTGACGTTATTGATCATGCGCTCGATGGCATCAGTAGCGTGCTCTTCCAGGCGCTCCTCATGGGCGGCGTGTGCCTCATCCCGAATCTCATGCAGACGCTTCAGCCAGTACATCCATCGCCACGGCGTAAACCCAATTGGCGAACGCATTCCTAGCTCAGATTCAACAAAGTTTTGACCACCCTGACTGAGCGTGCCTGGGCAGTCGTTCCAGAAAGCGTCGGATAACTGGATGAGGCAGTAGTTGGCCTCTTTGATCCATGCGCAAGCAGCTGGCAGCAAATCTGCAACTGTAAGGCTGCGGATGTCACGAGATAGATCTTCCTCGTCTCGCGTCTCCGGGCTGCAAAGGGCTCGTGTTTCCTCAAATGTGGAGCGAAACAAGACGAGAGCGATCTGACAGATCTTGTGGTTGGCCACGCGGGTTGACGCCAGCTTGGCTAAGAAGGAGGCCAAGTTGAGGCGATGAACACCGGACATGGGCGCGCAATTGGTGATCCAGAAATCCGTCATGTCCGTGGCCAGGAAGGGCAGGTCATTCCACAGCGTGCCTTGCACTGTTCGTGCGATATCGATGCCGTAGTTTCCTGACACAGGCCTAGTTAGGGGGCCAAGTCCCTGGATGCGGACGATATCCAGGACCAGGCGGTCTTGGTCAGCGCTTTCATGAGACGCCAGCCGACCAAGCTGATAGTAGATGTGCCAAATAGAATGCAGGTAGCCTTCAAGAGAATCGACTCCGTCGCCAACAGCACAATACCGGTCACTGATGATCCAGGTTCGGTTGGTAAAGGCTCCGAGGCGAAGCTGCTCGATCTCCCCGCGGGCGATGCATTCACGGACGTTCTGCCGGTCGTGAGTGCTGTCGTCTAACTTTGTGATGTCCGATGGGCCCTTGGGAAACGGGCTTAGCAGTGCATCGCGGAAGGATTCCATTCTCAGAGGGCTGTAGCGTGACTGGATACGCCGAATAGATGCAGTAGAGAGTATGAAAGGATAAGCGAAGAAGAAGGCAGGCAGACATGTAGTCCACGTCGATTTTTGTACTGTCGTCCACTCATGTAGAGCTAGGTCTAGCAGGGTTATAGCCAATCAAAGGGTTGTGATGAAGAAGTGGGTTGTGGCAAAGAAGGCTCCACACGTCTATCGACACAGCCAGCGGCCTCTCACAAACCTTGAAAGAGGCGTGTTAGTGGGTCGTTTCCATGCTCTTGGTAGGCTATACCAGAACAATGAACATCAAGTAGATGTGAGGAAAGTATGCAGAGTACGTGGGCATCTGGTAGCCAGCGGCCTGCATTGAGCACAGGTAGAACAGCTAGCACGAATGTCTACTTGGTAGTGCTGACGTGTTAAGTCGCAAGAGTCATTTGTGAACCCTCTCATGAAGGTAAGGCTACGGCACAGTTGTAGATGCGCAGGGTTCGTGGAGTGAGCTACCCAATGTGACCTTGGAAGTCGCGAGTTGGAGCCGGAATGGCGCCGAAGCTAGCTCAAGCTAGAATGTCCCCTCTTCGTGTGGCAGTGCGCAGCCTCTAAATCGACAATAATTAGTGGGGTAGCTGTAGGAGCGACGATTTTGTTGCTGGGGTTGTGGAATTAAGGTTTCTTGCACAATGAGGCTGGGGCGTGGGCCGCCAACCAAGCGGGGATCGTCCAGCGTGGCGCCTTCCGCAGACGCCGGCACGGCACGGCACGCCAGGGCACAGTCACGCGGCAGGCTCTGTCGCGGCAGCACTGGCACCCTCTCCAAAAGTGCAAGTAACTAGGCTTGTTGGTCCAGCGCCGCTGTTCTGCAGCTCGCTTGCGCGCGGACTACGAATCCTGCCTGGATGAGGATGCGCAGGTGGTGACGACGCACGCCCGCCAGCCGATTCAGGCGTTGTCCTCTAAGGAATTGAGTTTCGCCCGGGAGCCCAAACAAAGTAACCCCCATTTTGGTGTGGAGAAAGAGATTCTGCGGCACAACGCACCGCAGTGCCCACCGAGCTTCCCTGTTTGTGCCCTAACTCCACCCATATGCAGCTTGTATCCTCCGCGGCCTTCACGGTTGGCTGGTGTGGAGCGGGAGGCTTTTCGACGTCGCCTGCGGGCGGGGTTTTGCGGATGATAGATCGTTCGAGAGGTAGCTGTCGATGAGCGTGTGCACGGGGGACGATGTGCGACCTCGGAGGCGGTACGAGCGAGTGAGAATGGAGTGGTTGCTAAGACGATGTCAATGAAGAACGTGCCTAGAGCGAACGAGACGACGTACCGTGCTATGAGACCGACACAGCGGCATGCAGCGACCGTATGGTGCTTGGGCAAGCCTTCCAATCTAGAACGCTTTCCACGGCATGTAGAGGACACAGTCTCATCGCTCTCCACCTAGCAACCGGGGTCGTCAAGCTTAGCCTGTTCACGCAGTGATAAACTGGGTGTATGTCTTTGACCATGAACATGATCAGGCCGCGTTGTGAGACGCGATGCCGTCATTGGGCGCGTTGAACGTCTGCAGTTGCTTTTGGAGGGCTCCTTCAGACTGCGGCAGAGTCCTGCTTGCCGAGGCAGCTCGTCGTTGGTATCGTATCCGCGATACGACGTCGGTTGGCGTGGGATGACTGTCGGGTGCATGGGTAGTGCCATTATGGCGTCTCAGTCGGTGGACGGTTCGCAAGCCCGCTCGACGGCTCGGATATGTCGGCGTTGCTTTCTCCGATCTAGAATGGTCGAAGCTCTGGTTATTAGCAGATGGTGGGTGAGTTCGCACGTTAGTTGTCGTCACGTATCAGCGAGACGATGGGCCTCTTCGGAGACGTGCGGGCAAGAAACGATATCATCAGGTTTGGCACCAAGAATGGTCGCACGACAAAGAGCAGCATGCTTCAGATGCGACGACATTGCAAGTGCAAAAGGCTTATCTGAGGTATTACCGTATTCTACATGATAGTGCGCGGCTACCTTGCGGCGGCAGCGTCGGAGCTTCGGTGAGCCGATCCCGATCCAGTCTCCATGCGGACTAGCACACGGACTCGATCTCGTCAGTCTGTACGAACCAGCCGCGACCTCAGCCACCCCTCTACAACCGCATCCTTGTTTGACCCAGGTTCTCTTCTCGGCCGATGACATACCAGGGCTGAATGTCGGTTTGCACAACCCAGCCTTTGCCAAACTCGCCCAGGGCTTTGACCTTCTCGTCTGCCCAATATCTCGGTTTCGGGAACGTTCTCACCCACAATTTGATCAGCCAGTAATAATCAGGCAATATCCACGGAGGGTATCTGCAGCGGCGGCCCAGCGCGCGGAGAAATCGTAACGGAATCCCTGGTATAGTCTTGTCCATCCCTTTGATGTTCGAAATCTTGCCATAGTATCGGTCTACGCAGGCAGGCGGGATGCGCGACGGAGCATACGGCTGCAGGTACATCCGCAGGGTCCAGGGGCATGCCTCCTGCAGTGCTGCAAGAGTAGTGTCTTGTGACCCCGCTGTCTTACCCAAGATAGCGCTCCAGGCTCTGGAGGCGTCGTTGGTCAAGGCCTGCAGCAGAGTCCTCTTGCCGACACAGGTATCCACCAACAGCGCTCTTGCTTTATCATATTTCGGGTCTCGCGTAAGGATTGAGTGCAGCGTACCACCCGCCGGCCCATGGACACGTGTTCCGAGTCTGGGGTCCTCCCAATACGTCTCGAAGCGCTGGAAAGCCTCTCGCATGAGCTCCCATACCCGCTGGCCTGTCTCTGCGTCTGGCAGTCCTCGTGCCTGCCACATCCGCGTGTTCCACGAGCGGTTTGCTTCGCGCCAGTACTTGCGTACCTGGACCAGCGGAGGAACCCATCGGTCGTCAAGAGGCTCCGGCATGCTCAGCAGAGTGTAGGCGTTCTTTGCGATGGGTGCTATCGCGGGCTGTGCAGCAGTCAAGCAGGAGTAAAGACGCCAGCCGATGCAGCCGATGCAGCCGACGACGCCGACCACAGCTGCTGCTGCTGCCACCTTCCGCCCGTGGCGTTTGACCACATTTCTTATCCGCCTTCCCAGCTTATGTCTGCGCCGCTCGTCCGAAGGCCTCGCGCCCGATACACTGCGTGTGGCTTCGTGAATATCTCGAGAGGGTAAGGTTGGCTCGCTTCTCGTGCGGCGGCGGTATTTGGAGGATGGCCGAGCAGCTGGAGCATTTGCGCGGTGTACGATGCTGTCCAAGCAGAAGCGCTCCACTGGAATGGAGAAGTCAGTACTCGTTTGATCCGAGATTATACGGGGGTATGGAGCCAGACGCACCGTTGCTGAGCCTCATGAATCGTCGCGTCTCGCTCATCACCTTGCCAGCCTCATCTCGCGTGACAACTGTCACCCAGGCTCTACTCGACGTTTGATGCGCCATCTCAAAAGATTGCTCGATAGATGTCTTCCGACTCGACAAGTTCAGAAGCTCGCTCCTCACGCCAATGTAACAACGGTCGATGGTTGCCAAAGTTCGCGTGGGGTTGAGAGAGCAAACAAACCTCGGAACGTTACACAAAGAAAAGCTTTATGCCGACACCCCAAAAACCAAAGCTCTTTTATCTTCCTCCTTCCCTTTGTTCCATCACGTTTCGACCTTCCTCGATCTCGACTGCCCGAACAAGTGCAGCCGCTCCAATCAAGTACAGCCAACGCGTCGCACGAAACATCGATCATGGACACAGGTCTACGCCCACGCGAGAGTCACACGTAAATAGAGACGACTACGACTCGGGAATGGGGGCTAATAGATACACAGGGCGAGGGGCAAGACGCCAAACTTTTCGCGACGTCGCTCGACCGGATGGTGCGGCAGGGTCCTCGTCTTGCTCATCTGCCTCTTGGGCGTGGTCCTTGCGGTTCTTGCACAGCCCATCTGGTCAATAGGCAAGCCGTCTTGTACTTGCCCTCTCATCGCATGCCCCGACGTATCTCTCCCTAGCGATGAATGCACCGTTCCTGCGAGCTTCACAATGCTCAATATACGGAGCAGCCACATCCCGCCTCTGACAGTCCGACTGTCCATTGAGCTGCGCTCAGATGGTCCAGCCTTTGGTGCCAAAGCTATCGACAGGCGTCTTGGGCTTATCAACTCCCGCGCTTTGTCACTACACGACCTGACTCTCCACCACACCGCACAGTTTCATCGCCTCCAGACTACAACCGCTGCTGCTATGTCTGATACTTGCTCCAGGATTTGCCGCCCATACCGCTCATGGAAGATCTGGAAGAACCACAACATGTCCACATTCCTATCACCTGACGTGCATAACGCCCACCAAGACCAGGCCGTGTTGGATCATCTCCACAAGACCGTCCGCGACGCTGCACGGATCTACCACGACAATGTCGCCTCCAGTCTCGTTTCCGGTATTCACCCTATCAACGATTCACTCGGCAATGCAATCTTCGAAGCGTACGAAGCTTGGACAAAACCACTGCCGTCGGAAGTGTGCCACGAGATCTTTGCAGCATCCTGTGATGCTACCGACTACTACAAAGAGAAACCTCAGATAACATGGATGAATCAGTTCTTTGTAGCTCTGAAGGGAGAGCAAGACGCACTGAGCATGTCGAAGCACGATCTAGATCATTACTTGGCAGCGGTCGACCCCCAGGCATGGACCAACATACTTCCGGCGCACACGAAAGATATGGATGTAGAGGACAAAACGCAATGGGTATGGAAGGTCGGCAAGCAGGTTCGTCAAGGCGTCAGTATTGGGTCTGCCGACATGAAGCCCCATGTCGATAATGGCAACGACGCTCTGCCATGAGGCCCGATAAACGTTTCCATGCGACCGACTTGAGGCCCTTTCAACTCTTAGGCTAGTGTGTCCTCGGTTCTGTTTGTCGAATGTCGAAGAATGGATGTATGGCGGCCTGTCACTTGCCATGGGCAAGGCATTTCTCATGTCGTCGAGCATTACTGCACACATCTGAATGTTGACGTACAATGGAAATTGATATCCTATATATCCCATTATTGTTGGACACATTCCGCAGTTATCCAGCACCATGGTCTTCGACCCATCCCTGTTTTCAGCATGTGATAGGGTCCTCGACGTGACGTAAACAAAGGACAGCAAACCCGCTTGAGCAAGCGCAAGCTCGACATACAACAAGGCTAGATGCCTTCCCACTTACACTTCGACAATTCCCGACATTGAATGTTCGCCACGTCTCCGAACATGGAAGCGTACATGGCATGGACATCCGACAACTTACGACGAGAAATCAACAGGCGCAAGCTGAAGCCTACACCAATGCCCACCAAGAAGGTCGATCGAGCGATTCTTTTGGTGGCTCACGATGGGCGAAAGGCCCAGGTCGGGGCGAGTGGGTTGATTGGAGCGGAAGAGGAGGAGGGGGATGCGGACGATGATGACGATGAATTCGTCGATGCGAATGAAGATCCTGGAACGGATCATAACAGCGAGGATGAAGTGGAGGCGGCAACACACCCAGCTGAAGGCGGGAAAGCAAGCAATGACGACACGGAGCAAGACGCTGCTTCAACGCCATCCGCGCACCTAAGTCATGGCAAAAAGCGCAAGCAACCACAAACAGAATTGGAAGACCGCACCACCAAACGTCAGCACTACAACGACCCGTCTGCAAATGTACTACCCAACCTACCATCACCATTTCCACCAATATCATCACCGCCATCACCATCTCCACCTGAATCAACACCGCCATCACCGTCACGCCAGCAGCATGACACCGTCATCGCGCTAGAACAAGAGAACCTGAGCGCTCGCGCCAAACGCGCCCTGCGCCCTGTTGACCGCTCTCTCACCAACCTCAATGCCTGGATAAACGATGTCGTTGGCTTAGGCAACCTTGCACCCGGGGACCCGACCCCAGGTCAGATCGTTAGTGAGGTGGCTGAAGATGTTCGACGTTGGATGGAGCGGTGCAGTCGTGGAGTGGAAGAGAGAATAGGGCTGGTGGATAGGGAGGTCGAGGACATGGCGAATCACCAGGATGAGGAAGTTTAAGGAGATGGAGGGGCCGGCAATGGCACGGAGCTATGAGGCTGAGCGAAAGACGGATGGATCTTCTTTAAAATATGGTATGTATGAGTATGCTGCTGTGGTCCATCGGTAATGTCCCGCGAGGGTACGTTGGCATACACGATTGACGTCAAGTCCAGCTTTTGATCTTTCATACCATCTACTGCGCCTTTCAATACACATGCCCGAAGTCGCATCTATCCTTCCAGCAATACATGATTTCTCAATCTATCCCAGGCGCCCGTTTCCATTCCACACCGGCACGCATCTTCTCACTTTAGCTCTCCACACCCCCGTGTCTTCCACCACCATGACAACTTCAAGTGAAGATGAACTCATCTTCAATGTCCTTCTCTTTTCCTTTCTCCCTCTGTCTCTGCTCACGCTTCTGATGCTTCGGCTTATCCGCCCCAGCCACCATCTCCAGCGCCTTCTCCAATGCCTCAACTCGGAGCAGCAACTCACGGATGTCCTCAGCGTTCTGAAGACCCGACCGACGCACACTCTCCATTTGCGCGGCGAGGGTAGGGTCATTCGGAAGAAGAGGAACTGGTGCTCCGTCGAGGACCCGGAGTTCGGGCTGAATGTAGCGCGTACGGGGTGACTTTCGTGTGGGGGTGGCGGCGGTACGTGGACGGATTGGGGGTGTGATGCTGACTCTTTGGGTTGATGGGATCGGATGAGACGAAGATTCTCCCATCTCTGGATTCCGTACTCGACTGACAGTCTTGGTGGCTGGCTTCTTGGCGGCGGACTGCTTGCCGGGTCTCGTCGTCGGAGTTGGAGTTGGAGGTCGGGAGGATGAAGCAACTACTGGGATATCCTTTTTGCCATCATCGGAAGGCGGAGGAAAAGATTTCTGGAGTGCGTTGCTGATGGCTTGGTTTGTCGGCTTCTTACCTTTGGTCGAGGAAGATGCGACGGTAATGGGCTTCGCAACCTTGGAAGGCGTGGTGGCAAGGGCTTCTCGGATTGCGTTCGGTTTAGCGGCATGAGCAGTGTCATCGACAACAGCTTTGAGCCGGTCGGAGACGGTGCCATATCGGGACGGGGTCGGACTTGGGAACTGGACTCGTTTGCGCGATGAAGGCTGAGGTGTGGCCTCGTCTTCATCTCCAGAATCAAGTACAACGGGGCGCTTGGAGGCGAGGCGTCTAGTACTGACAACTTCGGTGGGTTTGACGGTATCCTTCTCTGGCTTTGGTGTAGATCGCTTCATGATTCCCTTGGGTTTTGGCGTATCCACGGCTTCGAAGGCTAGTTCGTCGTCGCTGCTGGTTTCGCTGATGACGGAGATACTTGTCGATGGTTTGCGTCTCTTCTGCTCGGTTGTCGACTTCTTCTTTTGGCCAGGAGAAGACGGCATGAAGCTGGATGAGGTTGATGCTGCGACGAGCTTCTTGTAACTTGATGATGTTGGCTCTTTGGTCGGGGTCTTGTAGTCGTTCTTTTGGTCGACATGCTTTGCGCAACGGTATGGGGTAGTGCCCATCGCCTTTGACGAGCCGATATCCTCCATGCCAAAAACCCGGGTCGCATGGTTCCCGCATGGTGTTCCGTTCTTGCAAGTTCCACGGCAATGATGAGTAGCCATGAGGGTCGCTCAGAGGGGCTGAACGTTGCAGTTCGATGAGGAGACGTCGAAACTCAGCCGGGCTGGAGCGGACCTGTTTATATAGCACTTAATACACATTACAGAATGCGAACATATGCATGCGACGTCGCTCTCCAGGTGTGCGCACGAAGGGACCACGGGAGAACAGACGTGACAGGACCGTGTGCAACACCGACTTCTCATGGTCATGCATTGCGTTATGCTCGCACTCATGCATCTCGATCTAGACGCACTGAGGTGCAATGATGCACTGAATTCTGTACTAGGTCTGTTGAAGTTACCCGCAATACATGAGCTGCCAACATGATATGAAGACGTCGTGGGGGCTGAATGGCGTTCAGTGGTGCTGCTAAAAGAATACTTGACATTCTAGACACTACTCATAGCTATGACCAGGACTTTCTACAACTCTCACTCAATCTATCACGTGTCGACAGTGCCCTCGATATTCAGCTCCCCCATCAAATTGTCGCTGTTCCACTCCCTCCCCGCTTGCAAATTCTCTATCGCTCTCTTCACCAATACCAGATCACTTCGTCCATGAAGCATGGAGAGATATTTCCGCATACCCTCAAGACCTTTGAAAAGACGTGCAGAGTCTTCTTCGTGAATCCTCTCTGCTGCTGTCCGCACAGCGTTCTGAGCTTGTAACGTGAAGAGATCAGTAGCAAGGTCCAGCGCGGAAGGAAGATCTCGTCCAAGGGCGCCTGCACGGAGCGCAGACGGAAGGGTATGCCCCAAACCATCGACAGGCAGTGCGAGCGAGGCATCGCCCGCAGGGCAGATAGGGGCATGATTCGTGAGGAGCTGGATATAGTCGGCTTGCGACTCGACGAGTTCAAGATCCCACTCGATGGCTATGTCGATCCGTTTGGGCATGAATTGCAACCGCGTTTCTCTCAACGCATTGCGGCGTCTTTCACAGTGAAGCTCATGTGCCAGGTGCCGTCGATCAGATTCGGCAAAGAGAGCGTCAGCTTCCGCCATTACCCCGGAGATTGCTTCCCACGGGCGAAGCCATGAGCCATCATCTTCACAGAACTGCTCCGCTGGCGCTACATCAACTAAGGAGATCCTGTTGCGACCACGTTGGACTGCTGCGTTGACCAGAAACTTCGTGTTGACGGTCCGTTCGTGGGCTAGCTGGGCTTCTAGGTCTCCGATGATGTGAAGTTCAATCTGGCTCTCAACACGACGAGCATCTTCGATCTGGACGAGTAGGAAATCGATCTCTTCGACGCCACTCTGACTAGATTCGGGGCGGGTGAAAGCTACTTGCTGCCCGAGAAGCTCAAACCGCTCGAGCACAGCCATATGATGTTGTTCCATCATTCGGACAACTTCTGGTGAGAGAGACTGAGCACCAGTGGACTGAGTAAGCTGATCTTTTGGCGCATCCAAAGTCATAACATTCGATTCCTCAACAAGGCTGTCGCCCCTGGCCAACTGACTGTGAATCTGCTCCACCATTGTTAAGATCTTGTCGGATACCTCACTTCGAGCCAGTCCTGATGCTTGCTCAGTGGCATCTTCCGAGGTTGGTATCCAATGAGTTTCGAGTCTGTCCACTGTCTTTTCGATCGTGCCAAGGGTCTGGTAGAGGGTGCGTTCATCTGCCGGCGGATCTCCAAGAGCCGATCCAGGGTTTAGCTGGCCGTAGATACTCTGTATCATGGTCATCATAGTACTTGGGTTGACCCCCTGACTAGATACGGTAGGAAGAGAACTGTTGTGGATGTCTTGCAGTTGTTGTGTCGAGGTTTCCTGGCCTTTCTGGACCAGCCTCAGTTCTTGTGCCAACATGGATGAGTTGGACAAAAGGCCGGCCTGAATTTGACTTCCTTGATGCTGAACGGTTGCCTCGACCCTTTGCAGCTCACCCCGTAGTCCTTTTAGGCGAGATCTTACATCCATGAACTGAACGTTCTGACGCTTCTGGTTCTTTCGTAACCGCGACTGGATATGGCCACTTGCCGCCTTGATCGAAGTGTCGAGTTTGTTGGTCTGCGCCATGCGTACATCCGATTGGTTCTGGGACTGGGTCGAGATGTGTGCATACAGACTGGTGAGATTCTGGTTAGCTGGCACGACTTGATCACGTAACCACGCACAGTTCTCTCGAACCTGCGTGCTGATCTGGGATTGGAAGTCGCGTATCTGGCCATGGATCTCGGTGGTTGCCGTTTCGACTTTAGTCTCCAATTTTGATGCAGCGCGCGTGACTGAGTCGTCTGTCTTTTGGAACAACCAGCCACCGGTAGACTGAAGCTGCATCTGCAAATTACTAACATGGCTGTGAATGTCTTCGACGGCTTCCAAGCTGGTCATTCGACGTTTCTTTCTCGGTTCCACCTCGTGAGTGTCATGTCTTGCTCGTCGCAGGCCTACAGGTGCTACCGTTGGCTCTCGGGTGATAACGTTGACATCTTCAGCTTCTTGCCGACTATGTTGGCCAGTAACGTTAACGTCGCATGACTGCATAGGGTCAGCTCTGTCGACTGACTGCGCCTTTGTTCGTCGAGTATTGTAGTCGTCAATTCCAATGTGAGGATCAGCATCGGATGTCTGTGAAGGCCTAGACAGCGTCGAATCACAGTGTTCTTCGGTAATCGGATGGTCGGTCGACTTGGCGCTACCTTTCGGTGATCTGACCCGCTCCTCCATGGAAGACCAGGCAGACGAAGAACGGGCGAATTTTGGCTGCTTCGTAACGTGGGAAGGACCTGATGTCGCCTGGCTTGGAATTGACTTCTTTTGCGCGTCTCTTCCATGCGGGAAGTCATCGTCCATTGTTGGAAACGCACCAGGAACGGCCAGAGATGCGGTGACCGACGAATATGGACCCTTTTGGTTGACCATTTCTGGACATTCGGGGCATTTCGATCCGGCCCGCTCTGGGTCGATAGTGACAGTGGCGGACGATGGCTTGGTCACAGAACATTTCGAAGTGCTGGCTTGTGTGGGTGTGTTGCGCCTTTGGGTTATACGAGAGCTCGATTGGCGTTGTTCTTGCTGAGCAATCTTGTACGGATGAACTGTTTCGTTGGACCGCGCGTTGATCTCAGGAGCAGTAGCAATACATGATGTTGGCGTGCGAACAGAGGGGCGAAGTATACTCTTGGGCAGACATGATGATCCAGCCACTACGGTATGAATGTCTTCGAGAGCCGATCGTGTTTGGGGTGATTGACGCTTGGTGTTTTCTTTGTCGTTATCATGCTGCCGAACTTTGATCCCTGATATAATCCGATGAAGTGCGGGCCACGGTCGAAGATCGTCCACAGTGTTCATGAGCTGGCGAATGTAGTTTGAGTCGGATTGATAGATCTGGTCCAGCGTTTGGTTCTTGTAGGGACCGAATGGGATAACACAGTCCTTAGGACGTAATTGTCGTGTGCTCTCCATCGCTGGTCAGGAGAAGTGAACCTTGTACGCGAATGCGCAAAGCGCGTACATCCAGAAGATTTGTAGGACTTGAAAAGGGCTGTACAAACCTGCGTCATCCTCGCAGGAAACGAATGTATCTGATATGAGTCGAGGCCCAAGCGCGCTCTGTCTCACCACAGCACACAACCTTCACAGATGCACGCATATCGCCACGTGACTCGTCTTTCTTCCGTTGCGTGAACAGATCCATCGCAGCCGATATATGCGCAATGTCTCGGATTTGCTGCGCAGCGACGCAAATTTCCTGATCACCCGCTTCCTGTTGACGGTATGACAAAGATCATGGTTCGCAAGACGGTCCGGCAGACCATGTCCCAGCTTTGATCACGCACCCCATCACAAACCTCGTCCACAAAAGCGTTTCCACGGATTCCAGGCCGCAGCGAAATCGGCTTCATGTCTTGCGCCAGCTGTTCCACGAGATGGCTCTTCAGGAGTTGCGTCCATGGAATGCCTTCCTCCGTCACCAAAGCCCGTCCAGCTCTTCTTCCATCCGGAGCTGCCCATCTTTGTACAGCCGTCACCACCTTATCTCAACATCCTCTATCTGCCCACACGACATTCAGGATGACTGAATGCTCCAATGGAATAATGGAAGGGATGGGAAAGAATTCGATAGGCTGCAACCCGCATACCTCGAACGACTTGGAAACGGATCCGACTATGGGTGCACCGTTTGACATCATCACTCCGAAGGACACGGCCGAAGTTCACAGCTTTATGAATGAACATGGGGTTCTCGACACCTTCTCGCAACTAGTGGAACTAGTTTCTGGCGAATCATCGTCCACAGGCGACCAGTCCTTCCTTTCCGATCTTGACAGAACTGGATACTCCACGAACGCGGATACAAGCATAGCCGGCTGTGGTGGCCCCATCATATCACCATTCGAACATTGCCACCAATCAGGAGAAGACGTGCAGAACACGCTATCTACCGATCAACAAATATACCCGAATGACCTCATGGAGCTAAATCTCAGCTCCACGGTCGAAGACTTGAGCATGGCTATTTGCCGAAGAATGCCGTCTAATAACCCGGATGTGGACGACCAAGCCACTTCATTTCTACTCGATAATACTCCAAGTGGTGTTAAAATCAGAGTTGAGCAATTCTTCGAAATGTTCGCTCTGGATGTAAGTTTGCATGTCTTGCAGTGAATGATACCCGCTGATCCACCTAGGACGTGTTCAATCTCAAACATCTCGACTCGAACGACGAGTGGAACCCACACACGGTCCAGATCGTGACAGCCTTGATGCCATTCGTGCTTCCAACGTGCGACCAAGGACCAAAGCGAAAGCGTGGCAGCAATGATGACGTTACGTCCCGACCTTCAAAGAAGAGAGACAAGAAGTCAATTGAATGGTGGAGAAGGTGGTCGAAGCTGACGCGCGAAGACATCGCACTCGACTCCGAGCAAGTAACTGTTGTGAACATGGGTCTAGGCGTCCTGCGAGACACCGGCGCTCTGGGTATGCGAAACAAAGGTACTACCTTTATGGACGTCTACGCCGCGCATGTTGGCAATATGCTCGCTACAGAGCGTGTTACTGCGCTGACCAGCGTCCAATATGTGGTATACGCCATCTTTTTCCACATAGCCTCTACGATGGACCCTGCCAACTGGGTAGCGAAGGGTAACGCTGGTCAAGTAAGGGGGAAGTTCTGTCCCTCTGCGGTACGACGCTTGTTCTCCCATTGTGGCGGTTATGTGCCTGGTGGTATGACGCCGGCTGTTTTCGAAGAGAAGTTACGCGGTTGGCAAGATCATGGGAGAAAGTACGAGTTCATCGGTGTGCACCTTGGCCTTGGAAGCATTGTGCATCTGGGGTCGGTATTACACCACACGCAGCTCAAGACGATGACGAAGGGTGGCGAGCAAGCAGTCGATGGTATCAAATCGAGCGAGGTGGCCTTCCGTCATCTGCGGAAACTGGGATTACCGGAACTAGCGAAACAGTCAGGTGCTGATGCGCTGATGCATGATCTCCTCTGGGAGATCTTTGGGAGCTTCCTCGACTTCCCGAAGCGGGTGGGTGATTCGCAGTTTCCCGCATTCGTCGAACACGCCCCAGCGCAGCTAAGTGCAAGCATCATCAGTGACAGCGGCAGCGATGATGGCCAATGTGATTGAGGGTCGGCGATCAAAGTGCGCGGAGAGAATTCTTGGGCGATGTTATAAGGGCATGAGGGGTATGTCTGCGAGGGAGCGAAAAGACGGAGGGGCGAGAAGACCGTCGGCAGTGTTGAAGTACTCAAAATACCAAGTCGTGGCACCTAGAGGCGAAGATATCTTTCCTCCCCAGGACCCTGAGGCATTATTTCGGTACCGTGGAGAATGTTCTCGACGTCCTCGAAACGTTCACTTGTGTGTCCGAGCAAGCATCATAAACGCCAGCAAACTTCTCTTTGTTCACGACCCCATATTCATCGCCTGAAAGTCGCATTCTTCCCGGCCATACTTCCACTTCTTCTTTCAACTCCCCTAAAAAATAACAACTTTCGTCAATAAAAGAAGCCAGCCAATAGGACTTCGCAGATATCTGTCTAGCATGTTGGCATCCATAATTGAGAATGTCGGGAGCAAGGCCGCCATAGGCTCGGCCGTAGCTATAGCCGGGGGTTGGTGGGCGTATACGTCATCTGGCCGTCTTCGGGGATTCTTACGGGCCCTCTTACGAACGCGCTACGCCAAACTCGCAGTTATCGTGGTGATTGTTCTAGTCGTGTTATGCTGCTCGGCTGATCCAGTCTCGAACCGCACCACGTCGCCGTCTCAGCCACGCGCTCCAATCAATCTGCATGATCGGTATCGCCGGTACAGACCTTACTGGGTGCCAGAGAAGTATTCCGACGAACCTGACGAACCCGACAAAACCAATGCGACCAATGCAACCATTGCAACCGTCAAACCCAACGAGCGCGACGATACTGAAAGGGCGTAAATTGCGTAAACGTAGCTTCCAACAAGAAAGGCAGGATGCGAGAAGAAAGTTAACAAGATGCGCGCATGGTAGGAGGTTGCGCGATCTTACTCGGGCAGTAAGGGCATAAAGAGGAGAGAGGAAACCACTGAAGCTCGTATGTAGTATAGCAGGCAGCAAAAATGTAGTTCAAAATCGTTTTTGCCCGGGTAATATCGCGTATATTGCTGGAAAGAAGATATATGCGGAACGCAATCGTTGACGAAGACTCATTCCTGCTTCCACGTAAGTTCATGCGCTATGAACACAATGAGCGGTAAAGCCTCTCGAATCTCGGCATCTATCGCCATGTCTGTCATCATAAAGACGAGCCTGGGCGCACGTGTCTGTATCGTAGCGTCGTTCGCTGCCACCGTGGTCGCGAATATGGTCACGAACGGACTGCCATTTCTGCCGTACGGAGGGGAGGCGGCGAGATAGACGTTTTTTCTCGACGGGCGATTCCGTATGCGATCATTGGGTATTTCGTTCGTGGTTTGAGGGATGTGTGTCGAGAGCAAATGGATCTGGAGGAAGCTGAGCTCGACGCTAAGCCAGAGTTGTCTGGTTCGGACTAGCGCAGGGGCTGCCCCTCGATATCACGTGTCCCCAGCGATTCTCGAGGTCCCGAGGTTTGTCCTCACCAACCTTAATACCACGCTCAACACCATTCTCCGACCAGCCCCTTCCTAACGACAACATCGCTGGCTTGAGTTCGCCATCAGCGATGACTCAAGTTCTTATGAAGTCTTCCATGTTCGACGTGGCAGAGGAGAGCGAGGTGGTGGTCTACTTTCGATGAGTGTCGCGTTCATCCAGATCGGCAGACTCTACGCCGCGCAAGCCATGCCTCTTAGGGGCACCGCGACCCTCGGCATCCAGATTCACTCGCTGCGCAATGAATGGTTTGAGAACCTTAAGGATTCGACGAAGATAAACTTTCTCAGTCTTCCGGGATGGCGCGCCCGAACGCCGTTGGTATCGCGATCCGCCTGCATGGACCAGTAGCTCCACGTCAACCTAGGAAAAGACTGAACAGGTCTGGAGCCTACATCGACGTTAGGCTACCTACTTTGCAGGTTTCTACGTTAATGTAGGCTGTAGACCTGTTCAGCTTTTTTCTTGTATGAGGTGGCGCCGCGGGAGACCCTGATGGCGCTACACCCGCGAATTGCAACGCCGTCTTGAGGTGCAGGCCGCGCCAATGACCGATCTCGCTGAACTACGCAATTCTTGCCAGCACTGCGCATTAAATTTAGGCACAATGTCAGTTGAACTGAGGCTTATCGCTCCAATCAAACTTCATCGTATTACAATACGAACATCGCGACTTCCGAATACATGCGCCACCATCGAGCCTGTCGAAAACTGACAACTGCCTAAGATGTTTTTCCAGCTGACCTTTCTACTGCTCGAATCTCACTCTCAGTCTCTGCCTATCCACGTCAAACCGTGTCTTCCACCGTAACCGCTACCATATTCTCCTACTCCAGGTGGCATCGGCGGCAAAGAGCCTCCCATGCCGAGCCAGCCTACCGAACCCTCTTGGAACCACATGAACTGCCTTGCCAACCTTTTTCCATAAGTCCCCTTCTCCTCGTCCGTCATCGCATCCGCAGCGTCATGCAGTCGTCCGAACAACTCTTCGATATAGGCTGCGCGAGCAACTTCCGACATACCAGACATCCCTTCGCTACGCTCTCGTACAAAGATGACACCGAATCTTGCCAGCTCACCGCGCAACCTGGTAATCCAAGCCTCACGGTCAGAGGGCTTCATATCCGCTGGTATGGGCACGCCACGGAGGTACCAGTGGGGACAATTGAACGATGCACCATTACGGCCGAAGAAGTAGCCAAGAACAAGGACTAGGCCGAAGAGTAGGGTGTTTTGGATGCCAAGGTAGAGACCGACAGTAGTCGCCAGAAGACTGAACAGGCCAAAGAGAGTGTTGGGGTGCATGAGCCACCACAGGGCATCGATAAGGCGGAGATAATCCATGGCTGAAGTCAAGTCTGAATGGATGACCAAGGACGCGGGACGGTGGCTTCGACGTATAGGAAGCAGGCTTCTGCAACCGGAGGTGTAAAATTCCGTTCAGAGATCGTTCGCAAGGTAGCAGGGTAAACGCGTTCCTAGTTCAAGAGAAACAACGATGCTTTATGTTCCTGTAGGTTGTGTAGAAAGCGCCCACGATGGATGTAGTCAAGCTCTCGGACGACGACTACAGCAACGAAAGACTCGCATCCGGCAAAATCGACGAGGCCGCGAGTCTTTCTGTTTCACATTTGCGTCGCAGCGAGGCAAATTTTCTCATGTCACGCGTGCCCCTCAGACGACGCTCCTGTTTTTATTCAGAGTGATAATATGTAATGTGGAACTACACGATAGTTGAAGCTTTGTTTGACAGACCAAGCTCCTGTTTTCCATCAGCGTGACTATATATTCCCTGGTCGAGGCATCCACGTCGCACTAATCCAATATTCTGGTTCGTGATCATTAACTATACCACATCCATCACATTAGTCTAAAACAAAGATACCATCCCTTTCACTGCGCGCATCGCCTCCACCACCAATATGGCATCATCAGGTTCCAAATCGTTCCAGGATCTCCAAAAAGAATTCCTGGAAAGCGAAGCCAGACGTCCCGCGAACGACACCCTTCATTATTATCGGCAACAAAACCAAGCCATCACCACACGCCTGAGCCAGGCTCTCCACAAGTTGAGCGAGTACGACGAGCGCATTAAGGAGGCCCAAGCCAAAGAGCTCGAGCTCATTGACGCCAACGGGCGCATCCAGTTGCTGGAAGAAAACTTCAAAGAGGTCATTCGTCACATCGATCCGATGGTCAAATGGGAGTCGATGAATAAGGCTGTGCAGGACTTTGTGACTGGGGTTCTTCGCGACAACCCGTCAGCCGACGACGGACACGCAGCAGCGAGTCGTCGTGATCCAGATCTGGGACGATTCGTCCGCGTCATGTTGACCAAGACTTCGGAATACGAGCATCTTCTTGAACAACAAAATGTCGAGATCGCGAACTTGAAGCTTCAGCACGGTCGGGTCAAACCCAGGACCACGGAAATCATCGAAACGAGGGACTACAAAGACGCATGTGATCGAATGCACAACATGGGCTTTGTGATGCAGTCTATATTCGAGTACGCCTACAAGGGCTTCCACCACCGAGAAAACGTCAGTCCCGAGGAAGAAAACTACATGAAATACCTCTGCACACTGTACGCGCGTATCGCACAGGTCATAGAGTTAGGCTGGAAAGATGACAAAAAGAGGAATCTGGGAGAACGCCCTTTGCGATCCGACTTCCACACCAACCATGTTGAGTTCAACGGGGAGGACGGTATGTATTTGATGACGGTGATCGAGGTAGCGCAGGAGGTGCAGGACGATGAAAGATGCGCGGACACTTGGAAGAACCCGCATGGAATCACGGCAGGCCTGGAGGAACTGATGAAGGCCGCGCAGCTGTAACGCGACTTGGAGGGAGAGAGGTCGAGGTCGTGCATGTGAGATGATCGCGGGATTAAGTCGTTGGAGGGACCGTTCGTAGTTGATCTGGAAGCGGTAGTTGAATGATAAGAGCACCCGTGCTACTCCCATGCTCCAACCGAAAGTTGCTTCAACGCACGGTACCAGTTGTCCGCTTGCGTCTTGGACATTGCCGTTATGTAGACCCTGTCAGTGGAGTCTTTAGCCGGCAATTTATGTCGTAAGGCCACAGTGCAATCCGATTGCCATGAAACGAGCATGTCTTTTAACAGCAGCTGTGAGGGGATAGTCTTCCCTTGTTCGCTATCATCTTCCACTCGCAAGACCAGTCGCTGGTGTGATGCATCCAGTGAGGCGAGTACTTGAACCGATAGAGCGCGATCGAGGACAGGTGACTTCGAAGCATACAAGCGATGATGAGATGGTGATGCCGATAGTATCGGAAGAAGAGTCTTTGGGTCGGTATGACGTTCCATTAGGTCAACTGGGCGCGGCAACTCTGCGCAGGCCTGCCAGATTATCGATTGACTGCGAGCTTTGGGTAGCCAATCTGGTGGATCGTCTAATATCTGCCTGTGAGAAGAGGGCTTCAGTGTGATGGCAGGATCGATTGCTTGAACAGCTAATGGTGGTATGGCTTCCTTCAAGTGCTTCAGGAATTCAGCGGTTGTTTGCGCGGTCATACTCACGACACGATGGCGGCAATAAGTGGGCGGTACACGGATTTTATATGAAGTGTGAACTGTGTAGATAGCTTCACAGTGGGCAGATGGCGGAAACAAGCGTAACAGTGTCGCCCTCCAACGTTGGGATGGTTATGAGGCCGAGGTAGTTGCCCAGGCCCCGGGGTGTGCGATGCGGGAGCGCTAAGCCTGTGTTAGCTAGACATCTGCAGGGACCAATACCGGCTGTGAGCGTCACGACGCGTAACAAAGGCCCTTTCAATGGAATGCATGACCAGCTACTTACAACGAGGAAATAGTTATTAAAGCGCTTTCATCCCTGACCGTGATCATGGCATTCCCATGTGCTTTTCGACATGGTCCTCTCCCGAGCCGACGCGTTCAGAGTCGCCAGGAGGGCCACGCAGCTGACGTGCGACGCGATTGAAGATGAGCTCTTTCGACGCGACGTACTTGAGAAAGATATGCAGGATCAGTTGGAGGGTCTCGAAAGACGCAAAAATGAGTTGGAACGCAGGGTCGAAGAGAGTAATGCCCATATCATGAGACTGGAAGAGGACAACCGACAGCTAGGGCATAAACTCGGCGAACTACCCATCCAACTCGACGCAGCCAGGAACGACGCCACTAGCGAGATGAACGAGTCGTTGAAGAAAGCCCGTCAGGCACTTTTCCGTCACATCAATCCGGTCCTGCTTTACTGCCGCGTGCGGCCCAAGTTGCCCGCCCAAGGATCTGCCAACAAAGCACCGTCGCAGCCCATCTCGAAATGGAAGTGGAACGACTTCTCTATCATCAACGGAGCGGGCGAAGCCTACAGCTTCTGGCGTGTCTTTGGCCCCCATTGCCCTACTGCCAACGTCTTCGATGAACTCGAACCGATGATCCAGACCGCTTTACACGGACAGCACATCATGCTCATCACTTATGGCGAAACGCAATCCGGAAAAACTCACACTACCATAGAGCCTAACGCAGCTGATCCCTCACTTCTTGATCGCTTTGCTGCTCTCGCTTTCCCCCAATTCCAGATCTACGTCTCTTTCGTGGAGGTGTGCTGCAACACGCCCCATGATCTACTGAGACGCGAGGAAGGCAAGCTTGTAGTAGGCAACAGCGATTCTTCGCGGGCCGATGTGTTTCTGTATTCCAGCACAGGCCTCTACTTCCGCTACCAAGGAAAAGGCGGCGGATATATGACACCCACGGTGTGCGACTCCATCGAAGAACTCAAGAAGCTACGAAGTGAATCTATCCGGCGCCGCGCCAAACATCATGACAAACCTACGTCTTCTCGTGGCCCTTCCTGGCTCGAGCTTCGGGTACACGATCGCAACGACGACACGCTTAGGGGCATCCTTACCATCGTCGACCTCATGGGCGCGGAAGACTCTGCCAACCAGCTAGGTAAACACAAGAAAGAAGCAGAGACGGGTCGAACGGTCAACTACAAAGTGTCAGAGTATCTCAAGAGTCTGCGCGACCAGCATCGAGTTGCCCGACCCTCCACACTACCTGACCGTACTCCTATACGGAGAAACAACGCTCATCGTGAGCATCCCGACAACTTCATGCGTATTCTGATCCCCAGTTTCGAGGCCCAAATACTCGACTCGCCAGACCTGCCGCGCGTAGCTGTTCTGGCGCATATATACGAAGCTGCAGAACATGAGAAGCAGAACCAGACCACCATGGACGTGATGGAGGAATGGCGGACCAACCTCTTGGATGAAAAGAGGAGAGGTGGAACGCATGAAGCATGCAACGAATGCGAAGCAAAGGATAGAGAGGATGCGCTGCTGAAGCAACAGATGTATGAGTCGGAAGTGGAGAGAGAATCTTGCAGCGAGCTGGAGGATGTGCCGCGCGATGTGAAGGAAGAGAAGTCTTTGAGGGAACGCTTCGCCGAGCAGGCGAAGTAGAATCGAGTTCATCGCCGCCTTTCCCGCTTGTATGACAAAATGAGACCCGTCGTCGTATTCATACTCATTTGCAGCCGTCTGGTGTTGTAGTACTTTGGAAGTTCTCGACAGGAGGCCAGTCCTCGGATTATGTGATTCGATCGATGCCGATGATTCACTCGCTCAATGTGCACTAACAAGTCCAAATATCCAGCACCAAACTTCCTATGCTTGATAACTTCTTTTGTATGTAAACAGTGATGACAGCCCGACAAGCATAGTGGAGAAGGGCGGTACTTACAAAAGCTAACGTAATGCTTCCAGCCAGAACTCAAGACAACATCTCTCGAATACACACAACCAACTTGATCGTACCAAGGACCAGGAAAGCACGATGAACCAAACAAACTATACATCCCTAGGGAGCCAGGTGCTCCACGACGCTCACGAGCAGGGCACGCAGTTCGCATTACTCATTGACATTCTTCTTTTGGTCAATATGCTATCTTATACTTTACACCACACATCACGAACCCTCTCTTACTTCAGGATATCCCTACATGAATATCTCATACAAACCGCCAGAGGTCTGGATGTCTGGATCGATAAAAAATCAGGACTAGACAAACCGGCGGAGGGTTATGAAGACTTATCGGGGTTCAGGGGGTTGATGCTGGACATCGCCAAGAGCATGGAAGTTGTGGCGCACATAAGCAATTTTTGTTTTGTTGTTGCCAGTATCGCCTTGGGGTTTGGCATCGACGTCGACCGCAGTACTGTACGCATGTGTATACTGTGTAGCTGCATGGCTATCATGGTCTACGCAATGGTCGAAGCATCCGTGTTGCGTCGTCTCAATCTCCCGGAAGAGATACGTATTGAAGGAAGTAGGATCGAGCGCTCCATGCTTTTGCCAGCGCTTCGGCTAGACGAGCATCCAACCCACCCACAGGATGATACTTCTTCCACCACAACTTCCAAATCACAAGCCGAGACGAAAGAGAAGACGGAAGCGCAATGGATACCTGTAGAAGCGGAGTTCGGCACGGCTTGGGGCAGACGTCCTGGAGGATCGCAATGATTCGGAATTGGGCGTTACGTCAAGGAAATTGCTGAAGTTTCTCTGATTCCCGGTGTAGCTGATCATGGGTCAGAGCGATGGGGGAGAAATCGCGTAGTAGATCTACGCTATCTTACTCATCGGCAGCTCCTCATGATCTGTTACCGAGCTTGTCCGCTGTTGAGGGCATACACGACGATTACCGTTCCGAATTTCCGGAAGGGTGTTAAACCGCACAACCTACATTGACGTAGCATTCTCAATTAGTATAGCGTCAAATCAAATTACCTACTGCAACAGCTTCCCTTGATCGTACTCGTATGCCATGTGAGTTCTGGTCGTAATTGATCCGTCAGATATTGACGAACTCGGGATGTTGAAGGTTTGTCCAGCTTTCCTGGGTTCAGTCATGTGCGCCACACCATGCCCATGGCGGCGATGGGAGTATCGCAGTCGGCGTTGATAGGTATGCCAGTGAATTTCCAGGCAGCAGTGTGCTGGAACAACGTGGGCCGTGGTCGCTTCCTTCGTCACAGTACCTAGGTACCTGGCGCGCGCAAGTCGCGTAAAAGTCTTGGCACGATCAGTCGAGCTTGTGCAACCTGAACCCCACCCTTCGCTCCCACCACGGTCGCATTGCGCAATCTCTACTGTCACAACTCTTTCGAGAACACTCACGATGCCCCCAAAGAAGAACGCCGGGCTTCAACGGCACACTGCCGACATTGATGTCACAGCCGTCCCGGCGCGAAGGCAGCGCGGCCGACCACGAAAGATCATGGAGGACGCGCACGTAGCTTCGCCCAGCTCTCATCTACCCAAGCGACGTGGGCGTCCGCCCAAAGTCAGGTCATTCGAGCAATCGCCTGCTGCAGTCCCTGCAGTCCCGAAGAAGCATGATCGACCCCAGGAGAAGGCCCAAGACGACTCGTCAATTATCTTGTTAGGCTACTCCAGGCCACCGAATCCGCAGATGCAACCGGCAGAGAGCGCCCCAGAGAAACATAGTAGAGGTTTGCCAGTCATTCCAGCCCCCGCGATTCCCAAGAAGCGAGGCCGACCGCCGAAAGTTGCGCCAGAATCGGAAGCTTCACAAGCTGATTCGACTCCTCTGATACCGCGAAAACGAGGTCGTCCGCGGAAAGCCATCACCGAGAAGGAAGCCGCTGCTCCAGCCATTGCAATCGCGGCGATACCAAAGAAACGCGACCGCCCTCCAAATGTCGCTCGAGTTGAAGAACTTGGAATAACTGCGGCGGTCCCAGTATCCATAGGCGCAAAGAAGAGAGGCCGGCCTCAGAAGCTCGTCCCAGCAGGTGAACAGCCTCCGCCAGTTGTGCTAGCTCGGAAGCGCGGGCGGCCGCCCAAGGTACCGATGCAAACTGAGCAGCCGGGCGATCCAATACAGGATTTAGATCCGGTGGCAGGGGAGCCTACTGATAAGGGTGCAGTGTCTTCCATGATCATTGCTGATCCATTCTCTGACAGCGAAGATGGGCAGCCTGCGAAGCGCAGAAGAATGCATCATAGGCAGAGACCAGGCGTTGTCGAGCCTGATCCCGAAGACGAGCGGCCAAGCTGGGGTACCAGATTCGTTTATGAACTTGGAGAGCATGCTAAGATAAGCGATCAGCGCGGTTCGCCGTCACGGAAGGAGACCAATACGGGAGGTGATGAGGTGCAGGCGGATGTGGAGGTCGATGAAGATCTCGTAATGGGCGAAGATCCAATCGTGAATATTCCCGGGGGCATTCGTGCGGGGTTTGAGGACAGCGAGGACGAGACGTATCATACTCCAAAGTCGAGTGGAGTGAACCCTCGACACTACCATGAAGACTCCGTCGTCAGCTTCTTCGATCCGGACGTTGTAAATGATGGAAGCTCACAGGCCGTGATCTATGAGGATGTTGATATGGGCGCCATCGATGTTGCCGAGCAGGACGTCGATGGGATGCGACTCGCAGAAGAGGCGGGGAAGTTGTCGCAAGAAGAGGTCGTTAACCCGAGAGGCGCCCGTCGCGACCATTGGCCAAACAAAATCGAATGCGAGAAGCGTCCCATTTCCACCCCGCAAAGATCCCGCGAAATTCCAGAGACTCAAGAAGAACAGATATCGCCTAGAAACATCCACCAGCTTGCGGAGGTCAGCCAAACTGTGCCAGATACAGCGCGAACAGCGCAAACCGCCACGACCAGCGTCCAAGCAAATTCAATGCCCTCACAAACCTTGGTAAACGACATCGACCGCCAGACTGCTTTTTTGTCAGTCCCAACGGCACCGCTCCATCCAGTATACTTAAGATCTCCGCAGTACCTCCAGATCGCCGTACCAGACATCGATGCCGCAGCTCATCGGGGTACGCTGATCGGGCCTTTGGTTGTTCAGCACGACGAGTCTCGATATCGCATTACAGTGCATGTAGTGCGAGAGAAGAGACCTGATATCGCGTAGTCGTGGCATGGTAGAAGGGGTGCTTGTGGTTCAGAGAGGGGGACAATGGTGCGATTGAATATGACGGGCTAGTTGCGGGACTGGCATTGAGGGTTTCGGGTCGCGGAGGAAGAGTGGATCCTTAGTATCGAAGACAAAGTCGAAAGGGTTGGAGAAAGGTCAATCGGGATATCGGATCCGGCCGCTGGAAGATGAGTATCGGATGTCGTACGCTCTTCGTTTAGAATAGAGAGACCTATAAAACACGAGAATATGGGTGCATCCAATTTCCTCCCTTATTGCATATGTGAAGGATGAAGTGACAGTGGGTGAAGAGAACCCGTCTGTGGGTACCTCTAGAAAGGAGCGAGACATCCTGAAAACCGGAGGTTTCCACCAACAAATTCCTGCACTCACTCGCCATCGCACCGAAGTGTGAGACATAAGAACACAGTCTCAGAAGATGAACATCCAGCCAGGGGCGGTATCCCGCGACCAGATACTCCCCGGCGTGCCAACTTCTGTCTCCACGTTGCGCCTCGCCCTCATGTGCCTACGCACTTCAATCTCGACGGGCCTCAGTATCAGAGCAACGGCATCATGATGCTCAGCGTATCAATCGCGCGGTATCGGTCGCGTTCGTGGTCCTTAGCCGGGGACTCGAGCTGCGCTGCGTGCAAGTATTGGAAGAGGGTACTAAAAGAACAGTCAGCATCAATCGTCTGGTAATGGGCGAGGATTTCCTCACGGTATTGGGCGGACCTCCAATATTGCGGGCACCCTACGAGCTAAGGACTGATGCTCGCGCCTGAACAGCGGGAGGTGCGACCGCGCAAGGACGGTGTGTCGCATGGCTGTCTCCGGTTGCGCCACCACCGCCAGATCGTACCATGTCCGGATTCTGCGCGACTGGGGTTTATCGCTCGTATGTCTTCCATCTCGTCGCACCCATGGTGTGTTACTAGCACGTCTCCTTGCTGTATGCACCCCTCTTCATCGGCGCATCTCCATGTCCAAGCCAACAAGTGTCTTGTGCCATCCAAAAGGCCTTGCGCCCCTGCTCATATGACTTCGCTCGCAACTCCAGGCAGTCCGACAACTTCGAGCATGCTGCCTGTCGTGTTCCACCACCAGCTACAATCGAGGAAGTATGTCCCAGGGCATTGCGGCCGAAAGCAGATGTTCACGCGGTAACGTTGCGCCATAGCTCCGGCTCATGTGTGCGTTCATGCGTAGCCCAATGCGGCTGAGGGGTATGGGACTCTCGCAAGGTGTGTCGGTGTGTATCGCTCGCGCAGGGCTTCGTTGCGAAGGGGCCGGAGGGCATGGCGTCGGGTCTTCATGGCGCGATAACATCAGGCGCGCGGTGGATGGAGATGTTCTCGTCAAGTTACAGCATGCGGTGTCTCGAGTGGTCTTCGAGTGAGTGAGGATGTTGTATGAGGGGTGCTGGGTTCGACGATGCGAAGGATGCCTCGAATGGGGGCTTGCATGCTGTCATTCCCAGCATCGCTTGAGGTGGCTACTGACCCGTCATGCGGATTGCGGACGTCATGTAGACATTGACCGGGCAAGACGTAAGGTTTTTGGAAAAGAAGGCCAGTTCTGTTGTGTCAGGGAAGACTCGTTGGCGTGGCTGGAGTAGTTGACGATGACGATGACGATGATGCCGTCTGAGGGACGCTAGATTTGGGGATCCTTGGCGCGGGAGCTGTCATGTCTGGTGACGCCGGTGGTGACAGCGAACGCCATGCAAATATCACCCGGGCGGAATTGGTGTACATGATACACAGGAGAGTTCAAACTGTCTAGAAGCCACTCCAAATGGCGTAGTATTCCGTCGCAGACCGCCCTGATGTTCCCCCAATATGGTGTCTTCTGACTGTGAGAGAAGAACAAGGGAATTGCGACGATGTGACGGCGATGTCAGATATCGGATGTGAATACTTGCATGATGGTATGAACGAGCGCTAAATTTGGGGCGGCCGGAAGCCATTTGATTGTGGTAGTGCGTATGCTCATGCCCTAGTCAGCATCATGGCGCATCTGATGTTCATTCCCAGCTTAGCCCTTCTACACAAAGCAGCCTTCCTCCGCACGCGATCTAATGTAGCCACTTGACCCAACCCAATCTCCAGATCCTCCTGTGCTCGTCTGTCCATGCCCACGTTCATGCGAAAGTCCGATTGGGTGGAATGCCCGACGATCGTTTCACACCAGGAGCTGCCGCCCGTGACGGCCCTCTCCCACATCCGGTCGTACCACATCCGCGTTCCGTTGTATATAAGAATGTGTTCTTCGTCGCAGCCTCATCGTTTATATCATTTGGGGCTGTTGGCCATATACGTGGACAGAGAGTACGTGTACGGAAGCGTTCGGTGAATATCGCGCGGTATCGACTGCGTTTGAGTGGGGAGAAGACCGCAGGTATTATGTGAACAGCCTTATTACGCATTAGCTCGTGGAATGGTAAGAGGGATAAACAGAAGTGTACCGGTCACTGAGCCTCACATCTTCGCTTCTCCGCCGTAGATCTTGGCTTGACCATGGCTTGGGTGAAGCCCCACTGCTGTAGCTGTTGGTGGACAGGCGCGCTCCTAATTGGCCGATGTGAATGGGGTGGTCCAGCGTAATTTATTTGCGTTCAAGTGTCTGGCACCAAGGCTGCATGTAGTTGTGGCGGTTCATCTTGAAGATGTGGCATCGGATGCAGTTGGCGCGATTACCGGCGCGGCGCGAGGCCGGTAGGAGGCCTGCTGTGTGTTCGACGACTGGAAGAAGAGGTCGGGCTGAGAAGGTGAGTTGCACAGCGCCTCCTCATTTCCCCTTTTCACTATGCCATCCAGAGGTAGGTACGCCATCGGCATAACCTGATCAGGTGAAGAAGTCGCGCTTAAGGTGGGTCGCGGCGTTGGCTTGTGTATCTTCAGCCGGTGTCGATGTCGTGGGCGAGGAGGTGATCCGGTCTTGATTTTATACCTGCTCCTAGGCAGGTCCGATTGGAAGAAGCGTACTGGAGCAACGAAGGCATCTGAATGGGCGGGACCTTCGTCTTTTCATCGCGGTGGTGATTCTTCGCTGGCCGGATTTGCCAAGGTCAAGAGGATGAGGTCAGCAATAATGAGGGCTACAGAAGATAGCGACAAAAAGGTTGGTACCGCGCGCGTAGGCAATGGCTGCTGTGGAGTGGAGTGGTAGAGATACCATGGTGAATGGGTGAAGGGACAGAACACAGGCGGCGTTGTTATCGCCGGGCGGGTGGGCGATGTTAACTCCGGGCGCCCTCACCATCAGCCTGCGCTGGCTCGGTACACCATCCACGACCTCGCGAGAATTCAGCTGCGCATCGCTTTTGCGGTGTCGCAATAGCTGAGTTGGCATCGCATTGGAGCTGCCATCACGTGCAGCCACCTCTTGCAAGACGCCGCCCAGAATGCGGCTCCGGGAGTTGAGGCCCGCGATGTGCTGTGCGACCTTCCGTATTGGCCGTATAGTTTCGTTAAGGGTCGCCCTTTGACAACAGACACGCAGACTCTCAACCACGCCGCTGTGGAGCCCCGACGCTCTCCATGCACGCCACGACTGCACATTCCTGATACCCAGACTCCTGCACTCTGCGCATATGTGCTGCTTCGGTCGCAAGCGCTCTGCGACTACCAAAGACAGACCACGGTACCAAACATGCGCTTCGTCGGCCTTCGCCCTGACTGACAGCTCCAGGACCGCGTCGTCCACCGCAGACTGCAATGTACGCCTCGACACCCCGAAATCCGGCCAGCCCAATCCATCCTTCTCGACCGAATCACACCTCACCGACACGCCGGAGCAAATTATAGAACGGGTGGGCGGCCGGCTTGTCATCCCATACCCCGAACAGGACGGCTGGCATGAAGGACTGGATTGGCGCGACAAACGAGACACGGAAGATCTGGTGACTCCTGACTATCAGAGAGACCTGGGGGCGGACTGGGACAAGGAGTATGAAGCCCTGGCTGGATACAGAGAGCCGGAACGACAGCCATCAGGCGGCAAGAAGACGCCGCCGACGGACAGCCTTGCGACGCTCAACCCGCCCGGACGCGCTGAAGGGAGCCAGAGTATCCGGCTAGGGGCAACAGTGAGATGTCTCGTCCCCTCTTGATCTTGCATCCAAGTTGACCATCTCTTTCCAGCCAGGGCACCAGCTCGCGCCCTCCGCCTTCGGCGCATCGACCGCACACTTCAGTCATGACTCGAGCATGACCACGGCGACATCAGCTCAACACAGAACGGGCTGAGGTATGATGCGCACGGGGAGAGGTTTTGGCGCAGCGTGCGCTCGATCAGGGCATCCGCTTCATGGTTTTGTTCTCGTAGAATACTGCAGTAGAGGAGCGGATCTATAGACGTGGCAGTGTCAAGAATGCAAAGTTTAGAGGGATCAAGGCAGTAATGGGCTCACGGGTATATCTCGGGGCTATCGAAATCTGTTCTTCACGCGGCGCTTCGTTACCACAACGGGTTACAGTGCGATGCAGAGCATCCTGAATAGGTACGCGGACCGATCCGGGGTTGCGGGACTCTTCTCGCTCGCGCAGGCTGCAGTAGTGTAACTGGTGGCATCTTGTGTTGCTCGTCGTCCAATCCTCGCTCGTGATGTCAGCATTTTGGGTGGGTGCGGCCACGGTAGATCCACGTGGCTTCCAAGGTTGGATCTTCAAGCCTCACGTCATCACTCAACTGCACCTCATCACAGCTTCATTCAGTCTCCTGTCTTCTGCGTATCGTGCCACACTCAATATCACAGCACACGTCGGTAACACGGGTAGCTGGCCTTTTAGATGTTTGTGTCGAGGTGGTGGAATCGGGTGCCATGCCACCAGCCACTGCCTACAAATGGCTACAGAAGTTATCCGAGCAGATTTACCTGGGCAGAAACGTCGCGAGTACCAAGCTGAGAGGATATGAGCTCATCACCGGCACGAAGAGGTCTGTTTAGCGAGCTTTGGTACATACTGATCGCCGTCGGCCGGCATTTTGGCTGGCTGGCTGAGTAGGTGCATACATTCCATCGGCCATCGAAACTCTCGAAACTACAGGAGTGCCACACACGCCCGACCCATGAGGCTTGCTCATTCGCTAGACTGCGTGCCCTTTCTCATCAGCTAGGAGCTTCACAACAGCCGTATAGCGCGATAACGAAGTACACGGGCCTCTAGTTCGGACATCTGATTCATCATGCCTGAAGGATCTCAAGGCCCCCACAGTATTCGCATCTTCCTTACGGCTTGCCACCAGCGGCTTGTGCAAAATATCATCGATATAGCTCGGACCACATGCTAATATCATCGTCATTTGCATGCCAAACCAGAACCTGGTGAGAGAGAAGCTGAGTCTGGACATCTTGGAAGCCGCTCGCTCATGAGTACAAGTACTGTCTTCTTGTTGACAACATCAGGGGCTTTGCGCAGCTTATTGCCGCCCTCTTCATAACATGCATCGTCATTCTGACTGCATCTTCCAGTGGCGATGAGCTGAGCAGGAACATCGAGCTCAGAACGATGGAGAATTTCCTAAGTACCATAACAGGGAACTCTGCAGGTGTTATCATGTGCAGTCTTTCTTCTCGAAACTCTATCTTCTTGGCCTGGAACTATAGCTGTCGAATCTGGCGAATGCTACCTGAGTGTTGCTTCACTCAACTCGCCCGATCTGGTTAATCGTTTGCGCCAACACGAGCCACATTACACGCTCGTCTACTAAATTGCAAGACCACTGAACAAATCTCATCCTCCGGCGTCGCATCTTCGTTGGTATCAGATTTGCCAGACGGTCAATACTCATAGAAGATAGCACTGCACTTCCCCGACTTAGTTCCCAAACCGCGACATTCTATCCGCCCGTCGCGCCGACCAATATCTTCGTACGTTCATCCAATCTACCCCACACTTCCGACTCACCCACTCACAGTATTACAGACAAACTGATCGCATCAACAGACAGCGGTGACCGTCTCCTCGATCTTCTCCCTCTTCGTTCGTCATCGTCACCATATTCTTCGCCATGTCAGCCAACACCACCCCGAAGCGCGCCGCCAAAACCGCGAAACCCCTCCTACCCGCCCCTTCTTCGCCCCTGAGCCTCGCCGCGTCCCCCTCCTCCAGTCCAACCAAGATGACCTGGGACGCCGCCAACGACCGCAAGCTCTTCCTCCTCATCTTCGGCCGCACCGTCACCCCCGCCGAATACCCGCAACTATCCAAGGTCTTCCCTGGCTCCAGCGTCGGTAGTATCAGGAACCGCATCACCGCTCTTCGCGCTGAGGCGCGCAAGATGCAGGAGGGCTTGGGTTATGAGGTAGGCGCCGGCGCGGCGGCCAAGAAGGTCGCTGCTGCAACCCCCAAGAAGCGAGGTGCAGTGGTGGTCAAGAGGGAGGCGGACGCCATGGATATGGATGAGGAAGACGAAGATGAGGATATCGTCCGTGACCCGAGCAAGAGGATCAAGGCCGCTGTGCGCAAGCCACAGGCTAAGAAGGACGGTAACTCTAGGAAGAAGGGTCGTGGAGGCGCCGGTTCTAGTATTCTTCACCATGGATCGTCTGACAGCGAGGATGAACTTGCTTTGACGGGTGAGGACAAGGTCAAGCGCAGGCCTGTGCCCGCTGGCGTCCCGTACATGGTAGTCGGAGAGTCGGTCATCAGAGATCCCAGGACTGGCGATGTCATCGTTGATGACGAGGATGATGAGGATGAAGTCTAGCTATGTACTGACGCAGATCGAACATGCGCTCCTGGGTACTGATGAGAAGGAGGAGGTGGAATACATGGCGGGTAATGAAACAGATGCTTCCACGCAAGTCACCTCATCGTAGCTTACTATAGCACTGCTTTCCAAATACATCATCTGTTTCATGTGGTATCATCTCTTGAACTATCCGTCTGACACCTGTCAATCTTCTCTGCAGCTCTATCACACGTCTTCACACAAAAGAGGTTTTGCCGAATACAACTGCGTCGGGGGGTGTTCAAGACGATAGGAACCTTGTACGTATGCTCATGGGCTCATGCATCAGAATGAGAGGTCGTGGTATTATCGTGGTCATTTCGTTCATTATCTATCGTTCATCAGAGGGCTGCGCCCGGGGTATCAAGTCTAGTCTATGGAAGAATATGCGAAGGCCGCTTTCGTGGCGAGCCAGTCGCGGGGTGTCTATTCTCTTAGCTTCTTGATCACAACACTTGGAGAGGCTGCGCGCTGGTGGGCATGGGCAAAGGCCCAGTCCACGTTCTCCTCTCCGGTTGTTGAACGCTTCCTCTTGGTACTGCCGTGTGTATCCTGCGTGCTAACCGACGTTGCTTCATTATCACCAGTACTATCGTCATCTTGTTCCGGACTGGATGAGTCATCGGAGTCAACGATCTCGACATCCTCTTCAGGGAGGAGCTTGGCAGCTTGTTGCACTTTCAGCGCATTCTCCGCCTCCACCGTAACGTCATGCAGCTCTTGATGAGTGATGTCCAGGTCCAGGTTGCTGAGATCAACTCCATCCGACCGCACAAAATCGGCTAATGTTAACGGAATTCGAGAGTTCGCGTTCACGACACCACTGGCGTCCTTGAACGCTACGGGATCCGGGCTACCATTGGCTACTGACAGCTTCTTGCCATCCATTCTCCGGCGGAATATATGATAGGTACACCATCGAGTGATACTGTCATCGACTTGCCGCTTTGCGAGATCGCGATATTCGATGTCGATACCCACCATGGTTCGGACTTTACCCTTGGACCTGAGGATGTAGCTCTTGGATATTCCGCGAAATTCCAGTACGCCCCTCTGGCTGTCGGCAATTTCGGCCATGAATGGAGGTGGCCACAAGCCTACAACCCCCATAGCAACGTCAGGTTCGCGTTCTGAGCCAGTGTCGAAGTCGGTTACTGGTTGACCATGGTCCTCGAATTGTTCCAAGACGAAACCTGGCGGAAGCTCTGTTGCACGGGCTCCGTGAAATGCTTCCAGCTTTTTCTCTAGTAGCTTCCTGAATCCGACTTTGATCTTCTCGTGGAGCACACCGGCGGGCATCTTGACTTCGAATGTGCTTTCGTCGGCGTCGTAGTGATAGTGCAGTTTATCGCCTGCCCACGCTCTGGTTTCACTGCTGATGATATCGCCTTTCAAGAAGATCTCATCTTTCAGTGCACACCAATCTTCGAGCGCGACAGTGAATTTTCGATTGCCCGCTGTGCGGTCTGCCTTTCCCTTGCTGAGACGATGGATAAGTTTGTAGATCTTGTCCAACTCTGTCTTGCGCACGATGTCGGGAGGAGACGATTTGGGCGAAGGATACACCTCAGGGGACCCGACAGAGTCCGCCCGAGGCCAGGAGGACGGAAGAGATGTTGTAAAAGAGGGACAGAGAGACGAGCGCTCGCTATCGCTAGAGGTGCGCATAGTAGAGTGCATGGTGGGGTATCGCGCGGAGGAAGTGCGAATTTGCGGTATATAGTCGGTTGTGCGATGCGTACTAGCCGTAATAGTGCATATGTAGTGAAAGGCAGCAATGTTCATGGGTGGCGTTTTGTACTTGAGCGGCTAGCGCGAGCGTGCTTGGCGTCAACAATCCCGCCCTGTATTCACTGAGCGTCGCACCCACCTTATGCGAAAATAAAAATAAAATCGTACTGTGCGGTCTACATTAGGACGAGACTAAAAGTTTCACCAACTCTTGAGACAATGTAGCCTTGCCAGCTCTGCAGGTTGCGTTCAGCTTTTGAAGTTATTTGGATTTGTGTACTGGCAACCATGAAATCAACAGGATGGCGAGCACCAAAAGATGTAGATTGAAGCCTAGCCTTACCATTCAGTCGCCACACTTCCTATTCGATCTCCTCAAATGCAGCACAATGTATGGAAGCGTCGCACACTACACCATCGCAGAGATGCGGAAGAAACAATGTTTCCATGAAGAATGTGACATACCTGGGTAGCCTAACACGCCATCTTTACACCTGTCCCAAAAGATATTTCGGCAGTGATATTGCTGCAAGATCCCACTCCAAATCGCGCGGAAATAGTACAGATCACAATAAGACGAGAAGAGGGCAAGCCTCTTTGAACAGTGGCGTTACGACAGATAGCATGTCAGGAGTTGTTCCAGCTGTCAGGACGGACTCTCGTAGTCACGCATTGAGCCAGAGTACAGCGACAATGACTAGTGCTGCGTGAACCCATGATTTCACCCAAGAAACCTGATCACATCATATAGGGCATCGCAGTAAGAGACTGCCGCTCAAGTATTATAGTATTCATCTGTCGTCTTCAAGCCGCGCGTTTCTATATCGAGAACACAAATTTTCCACCGAACCATGACACCCGCCAGGATTAACATCAGTCTTGCCGACAGAGAGAGTCTTGGACTTTTAATTCTTCCGCGTAGTATTCTCATCGCATCCAAGTGTACCAACACAGAATGAGAACTCACGCGCAAACAGTGAAGTGGCTACCGCACAGCACATTGAACGCTTTGGGCATACACCCCTCCTACATGACCCTTGTCTTTGTGAACGTCATCAAAGGCAGAGCAATCAAGTACATTCTACATCTGTCGGTATAGAAGCAGGCGTATATCTCTGCCATGTGAAGACACCCAAGAGAGGAAAGCAAGTAGGGACCTAGGGTTAAATGCACGATCAAGATGTCTACAGCATGTGAAGATTGGGATAAGAGCGGGTGAACCTCTCCAAACGTTCTCGGCGCCATTTGTCGCTCTTTGAGGTAGCGATGATTAATCGTGACAATAATCTACATCAATCTGACTTAACTTTGGTATCTGGCAGTAAGCTATACTCCGGCAATGTCCACGGTACGATTATAAGGGAAAGTAAGCGGATGAAACAGATCTTAGATGCATTGAGTACGGAGAAACTGCGTTCTGAGAGCGGCCGCAGTTCACATTCTTCATTGCTAAGCAAGGGGTATAAACATGACGAAATCGAAACAACAGGCTTGACGTCTAACACGAACACACCATCTACTCTTCTTCCAGTGGCTCCTTGAGAAGATCTTCCAATACTTCAATGGAAAGTTTAGCGCTTGGTTTGCCCAGCCACAGCTCCGCCATTTGCATCATATCATCCGCTGTCAAGAGGACTTGATTTGCCTTTCGAGAACATTCCTTCGCTTCCTCTACCTCCCTCGCTGCGGCGCCCATCTTCTCAGCCCACGCTCCATATTGTGTGACACGATGCTCTATCTGCCTGATTTCCGCTTCGCACGCATCTTTCATGGCTTCTAGTTTGGTCACGTCCTGGGTCGCCGAGGCTACTCCTAAGCTAGCGAAGTTGGTGATCGCCGTGATGTCTCCTGCGAGATGGTCATTGTAGTCCTGGGTAGCTTTGAGCTTAGCGGAGAAATCCGTTTTGATTTGTTCCAGGCTATCCTTGCTTGGCAAGATACTCAGCTGCAGTGCTTTCTGCGCTTCCAAGGCATGCGCACGAGCGGTCTCTTGCGCCTGAGCAAGATGGGCTGTAGCTTGAGAGTTGTCTTCCTTGGCTGACTGGATCTCTTTCTTCTTCCTGACAATGATGCGCATGACTGCGCGGTAGTCTGGATCCTGCGCGAGCATTTTGAGTGACATGAGGTCTATACTATGAACCGGGGTGGATGGCTGGATGGTATCGTCGTCCCCGAACGACGGGCCGTCGTCTGTGACACGAGAAGTGTCCAGGTCAATGATGCTGTTACGCCGGAAGGGACTCTCCTGATCGTTGAGTGTGTCCTGAAGGTCTTCTTCTTGGAGTGTGCTGTCCTGGAATGACAGTGAGTCCCGACGGCCTTCAAAGAGGCTCGTGTCGTCGTCTGGTAATTCCGATGGGCCTCGTCTAGGTCGCTCGACTGATTGTGAACGCGAGTGATCTCGAGGGTTAGCTGGTGTCCTTGGTATCACCGCACGCCGTTTGCGATTCTTCTTCCTGTCAGGCGAGTTAGATGGGCGATTTTGGCGCTTCTCAAGGCGGCGCGCCCGCTCAGAAGAGACGTCTGCGGCCAGGGTGTCGTTCGATCGCTTGTCCCTCCACGCGATGAGGTCCAGGAAAAACCGCCACGACTTGCAGTCCAGACGCTGAGCCTGTGAAGGCGAGAACGCGCTGTCAGTGCATATGACAGGTCCAACTGTGGCTCAGATACGTACAGTCTGACCGAAGTAGGTCGGATTAGTAGGGTCGTATCTCCGCTGGACACTGATGAGATCTTGACGCCTGACCTTGTCGAACGCCTGAATCTCAACGACAACTTCCGAGAGCGGCTGCGCAGCTTTCGAGTACTTGTTCAGGTAAACGGCAAGGTTGAATGACGGTACTTGCTGGATCCGGATTTGGTGTCGCTGGAGGACGGTCCACCAGTCTGAACCCCAGTGTTCGGTGACACCCTTGATATTGTGCCAGACGTCTTGGAAGCTCTTGCAGCCACCTGACTCTCCGAGTGAAGTTTGAACGCGCTTCTCGAAAGCCTCAAGGTCCTCGCAGTAATAGTCCTGGAATCCCAGCACGAGCGCGGCAACGCAGACAGCCTCTTTGGTCCATACAAGGTCGTCGAGGGTCCGCAGATCAGCCAGCGGCGTGGGCGCGGCGGTTCGGTCGTGCGGGCTCAGCGCACTCTGGGCAAGGCGAAGCTCAAACACACGGCGGGCGTTGCTGGGTGTGTTCGGCATGATAACGCATGTTGTTCGTGTTATGAGATGAGGTCGCGTCGCGGCCGATGGCGACCAATGAGAAATACACGCTAACTGAAACCGGACTAACGCCACGATCAAGAAGAACAACGGAAAGAGCAAGTGATTTTGGCTTTTAGAAGCCTGTAGCTGGGCAGAAATTACAGCAAGAGTCTGTAGCGCTCTTATGAAGAATGTTGAATCCATAGTCAAACCAGTCTGGGGTGCGGGGCGATAGACGTTAGTCGCACCGTCCATTTCCTCGCCTCTCCCTATGATCAAGATACTTTCGACAACTACAGCACATGTACCACTGCCCACCACTCGTTCGGTGATCCCGCATTTACTACCACGCTCTTCGCAGATGGTATGGCCACGGTTGCCAATGCCAACTCTCACACAGGCGCGCCCCAGGCCGCCCTCAACCGCCTCGCAAGCTGAATGTCCTTCTGCTGAATCGTGACGCGCTTGGCGTGAATAGCGCAAAGGTTGGCATCGTGGAACAGGCCAACTAGGAAGGCTTCGCTCGCTTCTTGCAATGCCACAATAGCTTGACTCTGCCAGCGCAACGGGCCATCGATACGCGAGACGCTTAGGGCAACCTCACGGACTACGCGTTGGAAGGGCAACTTCAGCAGCAGAAGGTCGGTAGATTTCTGGTATCGTTTGATCTCGCGCAGGGCGACGGTGCCGGGCTTGTAGCGTCTCTTTGGTCTGGGAGCGGGTGGAATACCGTGATGATTCCGTGGTTCTACGCGGGCTCCTCGGGCTCCTCGGGCAGGCCTCCTGCTTCCCGTCATTTTAGAGATAAGCGTTTGGCGTATTTGATAGCAAGATATGGGTGGCAAGAGAAGAGAACGGCCTGGGTGTCTGTATCCGTTATGCCGTGCAAGCAAAAGATCAAGTGCATGGGATCATTCTGCGCGTAAGGTAGACATGGTTCTTGGTCCAAATACTGTCGCGTTCTTTGTATCTGCATGCGTCCATGGCGTAGCCAAGGCTGGATGTATACCAGGGATGTGCGGATGCGGAGGCCACTGGTCCTCGTGAAACAGGGTATTGTGACAATGGCGGCGGTATCATATGCATCTGCCATGTTGAGCCGACCCATGATATAGGTTGTCGAGACATGGCCTTAGAAGCGTGCAACGCGAATGAAGGTCGTGGAGGCTGGTAGAAGAGACCCTGCCGTAAGATTAGAGCTCGAGATTGAGCCTGTCGCATCGGTGCAGTATTGGAGGAGATGTTCTGGCAGCACAGCGCTTCGACGGAGAGACGCTGGTCTTGATCTTGCGGTCGTGCGCGACGGCACAAAGCGAAAACGGGATGGATGTCAAGACGTGGGCCGGCGAAGTGACGCGCTGAGGTTGGAGCTGGAGTTGCTCCGCGCTAGCTCAAATGCGGCGGCTGCTCGGCTGAGCCGAGGCCCTTCCATCACCTCGCGTGCGCGTTGATTCTCCTGCTCCTTAGAACCATCTCATCACGGCTTTGACCAGATGGAGCATCTACAAACTAGCGCTCAGGAGTGACATAGACACGTCAAGTTCCGCGTGTCGGGTAAATCTGGGGCGGGCTGGAGAGGTTGCCTCAAGGTATCCACCCATGCCACGCGCGTTGCGGAAGAATAAACAGGTAGCGCTGGAGGTTCCCACCAAGACTCCCAGCGTCTTGGGAAATCTCACAGATAACCCTGGAAGTATTCAATGATGCTGCGATAGTCACGGAAAAGTTAGTATGAAGGCCTGACGGTATTTACTGCCTTATCGAATGTGGGATAGGTGCTGTAAACATTGTGGTATTCTTCAAGTACTCTTTTCATTCAAACTAAAACATCAAGATCATGTAGGGTATCATCCAGTCCAACGCCTTCCTCACCAGGTCTATCCTTGCACCATCCGATCTCAGTCTATCTCTGCCCAACCTTCACTAATCAAGATATCTCTTCGGTTTCACTATAGACCTTCCAAAGCTGTTGGCTGGTGCTGGCGAAGGCTGAGCCTGGCTTGGCTGGCGCTTCGGCACCTTCTTGGCTGGAGGAGAGTAGTCAGGGCTGCGCGACCTTCTGTCTACATCCCGCTGCTGGCTGTCGCCGCTATCGAGAATACTGCGAAGCTTCCTCGCGGAGATATTGATGTCAGGAAACTCGAAGCCTTCGGGAAGATCTTTCATCTCGGAATGTGGTACGAAGTCGGCCAACGTTAGCTGGAGGCTGGCTTCACTCGCAGGCTTCTTGCTCTTCAGATCGTGAAAGGTGAACATGTTCCTCGTCCACTTCAGCTCGGCGGGGGTGGAAAGGGGATCGGCGCGATATACGGCAATTGTGCCTTTGGGTGTGCGATAGTCCATGTACCGTTCTTGAGGGGTCTTGTATTTCAAACCGACGGTTATGACTGTCTTCGTCTTGCGCTCTGTGTCCTGCATCCATGACATTGCCAAAGCTTCCAGATCCTCGTTCTTTTGGCCGTTAGCGACTTCGATGACGATAGGTTGGTGTGAGCGACCGAGAAAACGGAAGCAGGCGTCGGGTTGTCGCTTGCTCTTCAGTGCATCGTCGGTGAGGGTGTTGCCTGTCTTCTTGACGCCTTGATTTAGGAGTGGCGATGCAGTAGTATACGGTCCCACGATAGCCTTCAATAGTTTCATCATGTCTTCGTCTTCTTCCTCCTCTTTCAATGCGTCAAGTTGACGGTCGAGGGCTTTTGCTATCTCTGCGCAGACGACGTCGTGAACAGTGTTTGGCACCATGTTGCGAAGGACAATCTCGCCTGTCAATCCGTTCCAGTCGTAGGTCAGGGATTCCAGCATCCACTTGCGCAGCTTGTCGTCGAAAGATTCGATGAGAGCAACGAAGTCAGATGGAGCAACGGTGGCGCGGTACCAGTCAATCTCGCGAAGGGTAGGATCTGCTATCCAGCCTTCGTAATGACCGCGGATGAGTGTGTCTATCACTGCGATCTTGGACTCGGCTCTGGTGCTGCAGGCCTGGTCGGAAACCTCGTCGGTCGGTCTGGATCGCTTGCGCGACTTAGGCAGCGGGAGAAGAGGAGAGGTAGAAGGGTCAGTCGCCATCAGTGCGAGTTTGGCGGGGTCAGAGACGGGCATGGAGAGAAGATATGCTCGACAAACGCTGCGAGCGGTGGGAGAGCGGCGGTGAGGCTGTCACAAGATTCTGTCCGGGTGAGACTCGTGGGACGGATGTGTTGGGTTCGTAAGCTTGCGATTGCTGAGTATGGGCCGTATAGACGTCAAGCGTCTGTTTGCGCTTAGAGATTGGTGTAGCGTGCGGCCGATATTCAATGCGAATGCGACGTTGGTAGTCGGTGCCGCAGTCGGCGGTTGGTGTGGGTAGTAAGTACCCCGGCGGTTGCAAAGACCCGTTACCGAATGCGGCTAGTGCGCCGGCTCCGTTCGCGGTGGGCAGGATCATGGAAACCAGCCCAACCCGCAGCCTCACCGTTCTACCCGGGCAGAGATTGAGCTGAATGAATAAGACAAGTGACAGGTCTGTCGGGAGATAGTTCTGCATTGTGCATGCACCGGAATGCGCGATGATGACGCTCAAGATCCTTCGCGAGACGCAATCCTGCCATCTCGGAAAGTCCTGCGCGGCTGCTCAAACGCAAGTAATTAATCCAGGAAACCTAGTCACGGCCAGACCTAGGTTTATCGTCATCTTCATCCTCTCGCCTGCCGGCCAGTCATCTCCAGTCATCCCCATTCGGGTTATTACCGACACAACCCATGCTCCAAACGCGTCGTGCGTACTTTGTGTCCCTCGGGAGTGAACTCAACGCTATCATTGCTGTTGGAGTTAACACCGCATCCACCTCCAAACACTGACGTGATCGCGATAGTGATGCTGGAGATATATTTAAATCCCTTGCACGTACCACCGCAAGCCCAGGCTATCATGTCTGCTTCTGAGCCTCCACGTCTTGTGACAGCAGGATGAAGCAGCAAAGGATGTAGCAGAAGCTTTGGACTGCGTGCAACGAAGCGAACCGTCGGTATGAGCTCAGTAACGGTTTCCGCCCAGGTAATATGGTCTGCATCGAAGATTACCCAACCTCTTCATGGATGCTGTCCGTTGATCCTGCTCATGCGTGATATCGTGTCTTGTAGTACCGTCCTCACTGTGATGCTCATCCACCTACGACGCGCTTGGCTCTCCGCCCCGACGCATCCAGTTCCCAAAACTGTCTTTCCGTAGCTCGACCCTCTCTGGCTCGTGAGCGGCGGAGCATCGTGGAAGATGGCTGTATGGAGGATGACAATTGTCTGCGGCGGGATTTGCGAGTAGCAGCGGCGGGCTTGATGGGTGATGCGGAGGCCGAATCCCCGCGCTGGGGTGACGTATCGGGCGGAGTCGGAAAGGATGGCGGACTGCGATGGGAGTGGTTGGGCGGTGGTGAGGGCGACGGAGTAGGTGTAAGCTGTGCGGATAGTCGGCCCCAGGCGAGTTCGGGGGTTTTGGCATACGGCGCCCGTCTGGGTGGTGTCTCGGTGGTGCCGGCCGCCTGCAGCTGGTCTTGTAGCTTCTCCAGTGCCGCCTGCAGGGGTTTCGTGATGTACTGTTCCTCGTAGATTCTAAGCACCGCGTCGGGTATCACCGGCGAGCGCGGCGGCGATGCCAGGTCGTGCTGTCGCGACGTCATGCAAACGCGGTCGGTGGCATGGTGTTGAAGGGAGGTCGTGTCGAAGCCGTCCCAACACTCCAGGGCTGCACATGTGGCGGCTTTCTCACTGGCCGGTCTAACCGTATTGGGTAACCCCCGCCCGCATCATCGAACTCCATACATTCTGAGGCCGCCCCTGACCTCTCCTCTCCTCTCATCACACCAATGTCTTCGCCAGGGGATACTCTGCCAGACGTAACTTCATGGGAGAACGTGCATTACGGAGTGTCTAATGGTGATTTCGCGCGATTGGTGCCGCATTCTCCAGCGGCACGCAGACTCTTTGACCAAGTCGTCCGCCTTCTCGAGTCCGATAGCAGCAAGCTGCATCATGTGCGCCAGTACATTCACTACGAAGTCACGCTGTCCAGCGAAAGTACTGCTGAAAGCAGTTTTGCTGCTTCTACCCCGTCACCTCAGCGTGAACCCCTCCAAGAATTTTGCGGTTACTACCGCCTCAACATGTCCATCCCTCCTGCGAGTCAAGGCTTAGGCTGGGTTGTGGGAAGCTCAAGACTGAACAAGCCAGATCACTTTGTAGACTTTCTTCTTGCTCCATTCACCACTGAAAATTCTCTTCATTCACGTCATTGCAGATTGCGACGTCAGCTTGAAACTGGCGTCATGGTTGCCGTGTCTGACGGCAGAAAGGTATTGCACTGTGTCTCTTCAGGGGCGCGTTTTGCTCATGATGGTTGCAGATCACTGTGGACAGCAGAACCTTTCAACGCGACGACAAAAAGCCGCAGCACGAACGAGATTTCCAAGCTACCCTTCAACATGGCACCAGCATCCGGCTGGGTGATCTTACTTACGTACTCGTCTATACCGACTTGAGCCAGGAGCAGAAACAACGAGAACTCGAAGAAGCCCTAGCACAGGCCAACGCTATGCCTCCGAATTCCGTGATGCTGCTTTCGCCAACACCATCCAAGCCAACTATCAACTACCACGGCTACAGCATCTATGATGCTAATCACCATGGCGCCACGAGTTCTGTATCTTTGGGCTTTGACAAGTCTAATGGCAAGCCAGTCGCAGTCAAGATGGTCAAATGCACCGCCTCGCAGTTCGGTGACTTAACAAGAGAGATTGGCATCTTGAGCCGTATCAGTCATGTATGTCATGCGCTGGATTCGATGAAACGAAACTGAACTTTTGTCTAGGAAAACGTATGCAAGCTTCTTGAGGTCGTAAACTGGGACGCGTCAGCCCATCCACACGAATGGCGACAGAATGAGTGTCTGACCGTGGGTCTCATTATGTCGCCACCGGCAACTTCCTCAGCGCTGCAATTACTCCCAACCTGGAACCGTTTTCCCGAGTCTACCACTTTCCTTCGTGAGTCCATACGCCAAATGGGATCCGGTCTTGCACATATCCACAGCCTCAATATACTTCATCGGGACATCAAACCAGAAAACGTAGGCTATCGCTCCGAAAGCCCAGTGCATGTCATCATTCTCGACTTTGGTTGCAGCGATCTGGGCCCGCACAGCACTCGCCACAATCGAGGCACGATAACGTATCTCGCTCCTGAGGTCATGAGAATAAAGGAAGAAGAGTCTTCGGAGCCCTTCTCGTTCCCATCAGACGTCTGGAGTCTCGGTGTCACTCTGGTCGACTTTCTCATGGGCAAACAAGTTCATCGAAAACTAGGCCAGGCGCCAGTCTACAAGTCCTTCAGAGATATCATGGACGCAACCACCGCCACAGTAGACTACCAAGAATTCTGGGATATTGCGAGCGAACTTTTAGCGTGGGAGGCAGAGCTCCGACCGACGGCGGAGCAACTAGCTCAACGCTTTCCCCACGAGAAACAAACTGGATCGCAAGTCTCACGCCAACCATCCAAGGGCGAAGAACCGTTAGCCAAGCGTGGGAAGGTATAAAACTAGAGAGTGGACGCTCTTTCGTTCCCATCTGGAAGTACCTCCAGTCTAATGAGCTGTTTCTGATTTGGGCGTATATCGGTCTTACATACAGCTTGGAGACAGATACGATAGATTCAGCTTTATCGATATGCCGGACCGACACCCGGCACTGGTACATGACAGAAGTCCTGCTCGATACCGCCCTGTCACCTTCCCAGCTCGATATCTCGTGTTGTACCGCTAGCTCCGTCATAACACATGCCTGATGTATCGTCCGGTGACAACAGGAGACTCATACATTTCTTGCAGCGCTGACGAACGATGATCGCCGAAAGTGCCAAATAGGAACCAGAACCAGAGGACCACAGTACGCCGGAACGCGGAGCGGCTTCATATCTAACCCTCATGGGCCGCACTAATCGCCTGCACCGCTCGCTGTAGCATGAAAGACCCTCTCACCCGTTCATCCACAGCCAATGCCCCTGTCAGATGCGTTCTCGTCTTCGCAGACCGTCATGCACGTGTTCGGGTCGATCATGCAAAACTCCTCCAACAGATACAGGGTAGCGTTGACGACAATCTTCGTCTTCTTGCTGATGCTGATGGATGCTCCCTCTGAGGCGCGCAAGTTCCCAATATGACCTTCGAGAGTCTCCGAACCGACACTACCAGGGGCGATTGTATCGATCACTGCAGTGAAGCACTGGAGAAGATGGATGGCGGCTGCGCGGACTACATTTATCTTTTCTGCATCCGGGAGGTCCTTCGCACCAAACACAGCGTTGATGTGACTCTTCGTGCGCATACGTTCGCGGGGTTGCTTCTTCGCGCATGCAGGGCCGTCGAGCGTCCAGAAGCGCTGTAGAAGATGAGCCATGGCTTCACGGACCGCAGCGATCTTATCCCCAATTGAAAGCTTCTTCGCCTCGACCATGGTGTTGATGTAGACGACCGTTGCATCTTCGGGTGGGATCTTACGATCGGAGGGCCAGTCGTAGAAGAGCTCTACAGTGGTGGGGTGGGAATGGGTGTCAGAAGATTCGTTGGGCGACTTGCGCTTTCCGGGAGTGGCTGGAAGTATCTCCATTCTCAAGGATGACGATATCGGATGCTCGAAGTCGGCGTTAGAGGAAATCGAATTGAAAGAGATGGAAGAGATGATTTCAACAGTATACAGGAATTGTATTGGGGGAGTCACGAACACGACTGCAAATGGGAGGTCATGCCGCCTTTATCAAATTTGTGGGAAACCCATCTCGTACATTCGCCTGCACGTCCCTTTCCGCCCAACGACAGCGTCAAATCCACCTTATCCATGCCACAATTTCTCGTCACCCGTGTGCCGGAAGACAGATATTGGCCGTATCGTCTTACCGCACATGCAAGTCGCCGTAGCGCTTCTCAATCCGCGAATGGGGATCTCCATCACTCGCCACAGCGGGAGATACGAGATCATATTGCTTGGCGTAGCAAAGCGCCCTGAAGTACTCACTGCTCGCACGCGCCTGTGTCGCTGCGGGTAGCATAGTCTCAGGTACCGCCCCAACGTGTCGCTCCTACCTATGTACCACACACGACGATCATTATTCTACACAATCGGCATGGTGGTCACGAACTTCACGCCCCATCATCATGTCCATTTCTTCAGGCGTTGCGCTCATCATGTTGTTTTCAGTGTTATTGCGACGAGCAGGTTTCCTTATTCCCCGGGCTACCACCCCATCATGATTGTGGTCGAAGCTTTGCGCAAGTGCGGCTCATGTCTTAATCTCATCTCCACGTACCGGCCACGGATGTTCTTGTCGTGCGCGTTTCTCCGCAGCGCGGAACTTGACACCCGTTACATTCGCTTACTATCTATATGTTTACGGTACCTTTGTCAGGCGCATTATACAACTTAGAAACTAGATGGACGATTGGTGCGTGCAGATAGCATAGAGGTAGTGTGCCACTGTCTAGGGGCTGTGAACCACCTACAATTCCTTTCAATAACAGCTCGAGTTTCCTCGTACGCCATGTATTTGCGACCACTCACACTCTTTCTCTTGAACAATGCTCATATTTGCCAATGCGCGTTTCCTTGTTCGAATCTGCGATTAGCTCTAGCCAGCCATGCTGCCAAGGTAGTCTGTGACAAGCATCGTGATCCGAACTGATGAATGGTATCTACGGCGATTGCAACGATTGTATTCCGGCTCACCCAGCGGAGCTCTTCAAGTGGCTACATCTCTCATCTGAGAAACTTGGCTGTATAGGAGTGGCATGATATGGAAGTTGTGAGATGCTGGTTGGCCAAAGATTGGTTCCACACAGCCAGATATCACGTACCAATTCTTCTTCCTTATCGATACGTTCTGGTCAAATTAGGTCAGCCTAGCACCAACTAGAACTCACCCATGGATCCACCTAAGAGAGATGATTTATTCAGACGTCGCACTACCATGGTAGGACTGGATCACAACGACCGTATGCTTCTGCGACGCGCACACAACAAAAAAGATTCGCGGCTTATGACCAGACCAAAGACATCCCATTTTCTATCGATACTGGAATTGTCACTGAACACGAGCCGCAACGTCGACCATCCTCGTCAACCCACACAAAAAAGCCAGCTCTTCGATCAACACATCGCATTTTATACTTGGGGTGCAATAGCCATACCCGCGCATCGAAATGATGGCGTTTCAGGTCTCACCTCTCCAGCAGGGCCGTCGGCAACCACTCCGTCTTATAAACCCAGTCATGGTCGCACAGGAAGCCATTGATCGTTTGAAAAGGTCATTCCAGAAGATGTGCGGTCCGTCAACGTGTGCCCTCGATCTTCCCGCAGAGATTATCTTAATGATCGTAGCGCATCTCGATGAATGCGCTCTAGCGTCTCTTTCGTTGACCTGCAAGAGTCTCAATGGTCTCTGGGATACATGTGGTATGCCCCTGATACTATCAGACAAGGAGAAGCTCTTGCTGTCGCTTGAAAGAGACATTCCATACATCTATTACTGTCACCACTGTACGAAGCTGCATCGCTGGCATGGGCGCTGGAGTAGATCGATAGCTCCGTTCTACTTGGAGCGTCTACAATGCAAGCGAAATTCGGACAACCACTTCTACATCCCGATTACCTGCCAGATTCCTTACCATCATGCGCGCTTGGTCATGAAACAACATCTCTACGGACGCAATCACGGTTTGCCTCTTCACGTGCTTAACGAACGAGCCCGGTCATCCCATCACACAAATGGAGTCATAGACTCGAGGTCTCAGCACGCACGCATCTTCAATCAACAACTCCTGATACTATCGACCATATCCATGACTCATCGCCGAGGTGACCCGTTAGCACTCCGAGACCACATCGACCGCGCTGGACACCTAGTGTGCAAACATCTTACTCTTCAGCGAGGATATCATTATTCATATCCCACACCACTCCCGAGCTGGCTAAAGGAATCGGCCCAGACGCGTTTCTGGCCTGCAGCCTTGTAAATGGATCATGTAACTCTTGTCTAACAGACTACAGCATTGACATAGTCTGGCAAGGTGCAAAAAAAGGGTACAAAATCGAGGTGCTTGTGTATCGCGGGTTGGGTGATGGTCGCACACCGTTCAGCTGGCACTGGCGTACCGCTTCGCGGCTCTTTAGAGATGAACAGCCACGGCTGGCACATTCGTCAGAATATAGGCTTGGGGAATTCCGAGAGCAATGAAATAAAGCTGGCGATATCGCGTAGATCACTGGTCGCGCATGACGGAGTACCCATGATGGATAATTTCCTCATGTCTGCAGTGCTTCTGGTTGGTAAGCGCCCTCGCGCACGTTCACATTTGTGCTGTGGAAAGAACGAGCAACTCGCTGATCGCTTCCGCGTCACAATTTCATTGAGAGTGCAGGAACGCATGACACACTTCTTCTCATATTGTTTCGAGCGTACTACACGATACGAAAAAGCCAAATTTATCTTCAGTATGAAGCGAGGCTGAAAGCCAGGATCGTACTTCCGCAGAATAGGCTCTAAGATCGCCTGCTTCCACCAGATGGCACATGATGTTGCTATCAAATGTTATTGTATTGCTCTTCCTATATGCTTGTGCCTCGCCGGGCATGTTTATCAAGCTTTATAACTCCCCCAAAGCCGGTTGCATGCCTGCGTACATGCCCTGAGTATATGCGATGCCGTTTGGTGTGTTCGATAGATTGGAGTCGTCAAGGTCGTGTCAGTGGTCGTAATCGTCGTGAATGTGTCGGCGAGGGCGTCTCGCTCATAGCTGAAGGTTCGCGAGGGCACGCCAACCTAGGGAAAAACTGAACAGCCTAGAGCCTACGTCGACGTTGGGCCACCTACTTTGCAAGGTTTTGGGTCAACGTAGCCTGCAGACCTGTTCAGCTTTTTTCTTGTATGAGGTGAGGGGTTGGTTGCAGTTCGAACTCTTCGAGAGACTGTCGGCAGTGCGCACACACGTCCGGTTTGTCTGCGCGCTCAAGCCAACTCCGTAAGCAGTTGTGGCAGCTGAGCTTCCCTGGTACAGTCAGTCAACGTGTTGGTGAGTAGACGGATGGGATACATACCGCAGCAACGTAGCCTCTGGTAGTGAATACCATCCGCTTCAAACGTCTCGACGTTATCGAAACATATGAAGCATTGACGGTCTAGTCCCGTGTTTGTAGCGTTTCGCGCCGACTCCGCCATTAGCCGATGCAATGATTCAGGTCGTCGTATAGGCGGTGAGCTGGGTGGTCGACTGGATGGGTAGGGCTGATAACGGTAGACAGCGGAGCGCGACGTAGGTGTAAAGATGGGTGCCGTCGACTGCCTAGCACTGAGTGTGTAGGGTTGTTCGGTTGAAGGAAGAGGTCGATCGCAGGAGGGTTGGCGAGTACGACGCAAGGACTCGTAAGGTTGATGTAGAAGGCGCATCGCGAGCTCTTCACGCCGGGGAGTTATTGGTTGATACTCGCGCGCAAGTGTGAATTCGTCGTCATCAGAGGCTTCGAGTGTTGCGGCCGAACGAGCAGCCCCGGCGGGGGGAGCATTGGGAGTGTGGGCGACGCGACCATCTCGGGTATCCAGAGCAGCTTCATCCGCACGAACGCCTTCCACAATGCGACCGGCCTCGGCGGTGCGCTCGGCTTGAGCTCGACGGGTAGCTCCAGATTGACGGGCAGTACGAGCTACGACAGCGTATCGAGCCCTACGGAGTCTCTTCAGTCTCTCCCAGTCCTTCTTCAACGCGTTGTTTGCTCCGTCGGCCGGGATCCAGCTGGGCTCGTAGCGCAAACCGGTCTTCGGATCAGTGCCAGCCCATTTGACCTCGTACCACAGTACACCATCTTCCCGACGCTCCTCTTGAAGGACGCACTCGGCAAGGTGCTCTTCGTCTTCCGATTCTAGCGACGGTTCGGCGTAGTCGGGGCGTGCGGATGTGCGTGTGGAGCGGCGTGGCTGGCCCGAAGCTGGTGTATGTTAGCAGACACGATTGCGCGCCAACGATGAATACAAAACATGCGGAAGGGCTCGTAGATGACGGGAGGTGTAGCGGGCTACGTGCAAGGGCGGTCATACCAGGCGCGGTTGCCATGATGCGACGGGGCTGGCGCCGGCGCTACTTTGTTGGTGTGGGACGATTCTCGTGTTGGTTGGTTCGGAGCTTTGCTAGTCAAGACGCGTGCCGTCATCGCCAGGGGTTAAGCGAGCTCATGTCCGCCATGCACGTGACTGCGCGTTCAGCCAATCAATAAAGGCACATCCGCGGGGTATGCGATCCTCGACGGTTGCATCCTTTTGGGACGACAACGTTGCTGCAGTATGCCTTCGTGCCCTCCCCCAATCCTCTATGTAGTCGGTAGCGCAATGAAGTGGATGCTAAAGGTACTTGTGGCGCCAGTGTCGTGGATGGAAGTGCTGATAGATGAAGCTTGTTGACAGCAGAGCTATTGCGAAGGTATGTCGAGTGCCCGTAGGTCTTTGAAGTGGCAAGCTGCGTGGATTTGACGCCGAGAGAGCTGGTTCCGGCAGAACAAATAGAGTGCGCCTTTGACTCAGACTGCAGTCTAGTCCTAGTTTGTACTAGTTATTAAGATAGTACTTTAGTATACAGTATAATTGCAATAGCTTTAATGTTGTTTGCTAGAGTGCTGCTAGTCTAGTGTGTCACCGCAGTACCGTGGTCGTCGGCGGGGCTGATGATTCGGAGAGATGCTGTTGGTCGCTGGAAGACGCTGGTGAGCTGGTTCCGGCTCGATCGATGCCTGCATGTCAACCAGCTATCTGGCGCCTGTTGGAAGGTGCGATGGTGACTTGCGTCGGCGATGCACTTCGCTCACTGTCCATGTTCCGGAGTAAGTGTCCACACATATGTTGGTGGTGCGTGTCGTACAATCTTGCCCGCACCTCATACAGGAAAAAACCGAGCACGCTAAGAGCATACATCGACGCTAGGTCACCTATCTCGCAGGTTTTCAAGTTGATGTATGCTGCAGGCCTGTTCGGTTTTTTTCTTGTTTGACGCGCCCGGGTCAATGTCGTTCATCTCGAGTGGTGTGGTAGTGTACAGGTGACGCGCACTAGCTCGCTTGGCGTCTTTCGGCGGCTTCCAAGGTTAGCGCGCAGCGCGTCCTTCCCCTCCACCCCCATTTTCAGCCACCGCTCTCTCATCTCAAACCACTATCATCCCATGATCGCTTGCTATAAACCACCGGCACACTTGCTCCTTCGTCCATCTACACCAGGAGATTCGGCCAGGCTTGCGAGAAGGACGAGGCGCCTTGCGGAAAGCTGCAGACATCGTCCATCATGGGATTAGCGCCATGTATGGCTCACATCCTTTGCGATGGCGCAAACAAAGTGCACTGCGACCTTGAACTCAGAATGCTCGACGTGACTGCTAGACAAGCGCCAGCCAGTCATTAATCTTTTCACCCGCCCAACTCATCTCTTCGTCTTCGTTCAACATGGCACCCCCGACCACACCGCCCTCCCAAAGGTTCAGGCGCACGATCGACGAGCTAGTCGAACACAACCTGATCGTCGACTGTGTCGACAAGGCGTTCCCACAAGAGCTGAATGACCGTGTGGAGCAAATGCTGAACGCGCCAGTCATGCCCGAACAGGCTCATAGTGCACGAGAAATCGCCTGTCAGCATCGGGAGGCCCGCTCCATGGACAAGAAGAATGCCGTAAACCTGATGGAGCCGCTGCTGCTCTTCCAGGGAGAGCGAACCGGCCATGCACGTGGCATACCCAACATCGATATCAGCCACGACTATGTCCTGACGGGAGACTTTATCCCAATCCCACCAAATCCCGATTCGGAAGCCCTGAGATATAAACCGGATCTCGCCATTGGGTACTTTTGTTCCCGCGATACCGAGACCCGTGTAGACTCAGGTTTCACGGAAAGTGATAACGAGCTCCTGGAGAAGTGAGTTGCCGATCACTCACCAGACTCCGATGCTGACGTTAGATTGCTAGTTTCAACCTAAACCCCGAACTATCCTTCCCTTTCCTCACTGCCGAGTGGGAGGCAGCAGACGGACATTCCATCCTCAACGCTATGAAGAAGTCTGCTCTCCACGGCGCGACGATGGTAAATTACCATCGGCAATACTTCGAGTCCGCGCACGGCGATACTATACCTGCGAGTTCGGCCTACACGATGCACATGTCCGTTACATGCGATATGATGCTGCTCCAGCTCTGGCTACATTGGAGCGAAGGGGGTGACAATGGAAAATACTTTATGAAAGAACTGTACTCGTGCAGTTTGTCTATGGAGGAGCAGATCGCGAAGGCTCAAGCGATCCTGAAGAGCCACCTGGACTGGGCGCTTGCGGATCGGCTCCAAGCTATCAAGGACGCACTTCCCCTTTGGCAAAAGGCTCGCGCTATAGAGAAGGCGAGTCACGAATTAAAAGAGGCTAGACGCATGTCAGCGCTCGCTATTCGCGGATCGGTTTCTGTCCGTTCTTACACCACCCAAGCCACGGCAAATCCGAAGACGCCTCGTAGGAGTGTGGCAACACCCAAGTCGACCTCGAAGTCAAAGGTCACCAACAGCAACCACACATCAATACCACGAACCCGAAAGAGGCAGAGAGATTCCGCCGAGAGTTACGTTCCGCAAGATCAGATTGACGAGCTCTCACAATCCTAAAGGAGGTTAAAGATCACGGGCGCCACAGCTTGCCGGGAAACGCGGGTGACAGTGGTAGCGCGAACGCCATCAGATGCAAGAAGACAACGACCACGAAACCAATGGTGGAAGTGATGGGGACGAAGGAGGTCCCGCAAGTTGTAGCAGATGTTGCCCTGCCGCTCATCGTGAGAAGCACGAATGCCGCTCGATTGTGAGTTCTCTTCAGCTCATGCCTTGGAGTACGAGATTTGAGGTGCCGACAATGTGTTATATGACACCGTTCTTGGTTTAGTCTTCATATTATGTAACTATGGACACCAGCACACAATACACCGAGCTTCTCCCCGATTCTTCTCAAGATGCCCTGCCGCAGTCCGCACAAATGAACGTGTCATACGCGCCCTACGTTGACTAGCATGCAATGGCCCAAGTCTATCCAAATCCATTGCGCATATCCTTCCTTGTATTATCGTGTTCGTTTATGACATTTATGTGTGGGGCTGAACACGTGGTGAGCGACGATGCAGCTGGGCTAGCCCAGCAATGGGTGAGGCTCGTGAGGCTCGGAAGACCGGAGACAGCATGGCACCTGCCCGCCCCTCGTCTCTCCCATCGACCCTTCGCGTCTACAACGGTTTACCCGGGCAGAAGCCGGAAGAGATCTAGCTGGATCGTACGCGACAGATACATGCACGGCTCCCCTCAACCTTCGCCCTCACTGGTGAACTTGCTGGGATGACTGCCCTGGGATGACTGCCCTGGGCTGGGCGGGGCCGCAGTCGCGGTGCGGGCCGTATATTGATCTTCAAGCTCAACGGCGCGGATCTAGCTCGGGGTGGTTCGCGCTTGGCCATCATGCGGGGCAACGCAGCTTCTGAACTCGCTCGAAAGCTGTGATGGACCTTTTCGTTGCGGCATTGACCGGAGGAATGATCATACACGCACCAAGCAGTGAGATAACCTCTCGACCAACCACATGGACTCTCAACATTGCGACACGTCTGACATAGTCAGTTTCCCTGTTGGAATCCGCGAGCGGGACAACAACAGCCTATAAACTTTCGATCGACAGACATCCTTGTGACTAGTTGTTGTACTGCAGACGTACGGGTGCTGTTCGTACGGCAATCTGTCTTCACTACCGACACAGCGAAAATCTGGACGTCGCTCAGTTCTCGACTGGTTCCCTCCCATCCCATCCATGGTACTGCGATGACGCAGAGCGAGACGAGCCACTCATGACTCCCGAAATACATAACCACCACATACGCAAAGGTACTCCTCATCAAATGAGAGAGATCGCAATCCTCAGAGTCAGTTCTCGACCAGTACTGCGACACCGCCGAGACGAACGCTGAAGTCAACACTTTCGTCACATGCTAGGGGCCGACATGCGAGACGTGCCACTCACGACACCCGGAATCCATAACCACCACATACGCAAAATTTACTCCTCATCAAATGAGAGATCGCAATCCTCAGACTCTAGGGGCAGACATAACTGAACAGTGTGGCTTCAGAACCTCCGCATATCGAACCCGATTTTCCACACTCAGACGACTACAAAGCGACAAAGAAGGTCACGAGACGTGCTGAAGTGTGTTTCAGAGCAGACAAGCGGTTTAGACGCAGACATTACTTCTGGGTTGGGTCAACGTCGTCTCCATGGTTGTGGATTGCAAGACCGCGCACTCGAACATGGGAAACGGTCGTCAGATCCTTGCACTGCATATCAGGGATCGCATCATCGACCGCAATAGCATGTTTCCTGGGATTGGAACAGCAGGGGCCTGCATGATATCGGGGGACGCCTGTATGCACTTCCACAGAACATACCTTCGAGATTGAGCATCGGCTCACCCTCGAGAAGATCAAGACCGACCACCTGCGCGTTCGCTATCTTGATCCGCTGAAAAACATGACCAGAGAGGTGGGAATCCTCAAAGTCAAGGATGACGACAGGCACAAGGTCGAGGCCGCTTTACCGCGGGTGAATCTTCACCACTACGGAAGCAAGGGGCATCCGCCACAATTCGATATGGAGAGGGATTACAGGAGTGGCTTCCTAATGTTCAGCCTGATACAGAAGAGATCAGGCATCCGCGTGTACAAGGAGGGTTGCACGACGGGCAAAATCTTCGGTATTTTGACGAACATACACTTCAGCATGAAAGATGCGTAGTATGCACTAGTGAAGCAGGAGGTCAGAGAAACCCCCGACGAAAAGCTCAAGATCAAGGATCTCGGAATTTCCTTGGAGAAATTATAACGGCACGACATGCACAAGTGGGCCGACATCGTTAGCTGGATCGCTGAATGCACCCCGTTCGCCGCCCCAGGCGACCGTGGTGCGCTGGTATATGCAGTGGAAGAGAGTCAAACGGTGCCCTTGGGCATACACCTTGGTAGTTTGACGTTCCGGGAAAACCGCAGCATGTTCTTGGGCCTCGAGGCCTGGTTCGTGGAGGGGGAATGCCATCAGCTCAAGTTGCACTTTTGACCAGCTTGCTCGTCGTCGCCATCGACTGTCATTCCCAAATCGTACGACACCCAAACACCCATTCGTAGACTTAGATAGATGATATGATAGCACCGGCTGAGCGGCAGACGAGAATGCTACTGATATCTCCCGCACTGAGTCTCAGCTTCGCTTGACCCCCGTTGGGCCGTCACGCAAATATCATACTAATATGAACCTGACATTAAACAGATGTTGAAGCAGAGCTTCTGCGCGTTCTTTCGTTGCCTTTACACAAGCGTGACGCCACATGGCCAGTCAGATAAGAGGCTCGCCGCGTCTCTGAGGCTCCTAGTCTGCGCTGGCGATAAGCAGTTCAGCTTCGCGGGGAGCAGTATGGTCTAAGAGGCTTCTCTTACTTGAAGCCCAAGGTGAGAGAGGGCTCCGTACGCGCGCAGGTAGGCAATATACTTCACTAGGCCCGATACAACCAAGACTCCTACACTCCACTTCCTACCCCATCAATCCGTAACTCTTATTTCACCCACAACCTACAACCAACTGTGGCCAACGCCAAATCTCTTGAAAAGCTAATCAATAGCTTCCATAGAGTATCGCTGCCGCCACGACTTCCGCCCGCACCAACCAAGCGTATCTCCGACATCGCATGGAGAGGTGACGGAGTGGATCCGATTTCCTCGGAAGGCGGATGGTCAACAGAAGCGCCGGAACAGATGCAGTCCATGAAGATTTGTCGTCGTCGCGCAGACCTCGGATACCTTCGCCATAGGCACCTGGACTACTCGGACCTCGCCGTCGTGATCGGTCCGAAGTCCTACCAGAAGGACTATTTTGAGCTAATCGGGGTAATGAAGCAGGAAGTGTCCATCATGCATGGCAAGTTAGCTGGCAAGCAGTCATTCTTCGTCCAGACTTTTGAGGCGGGAATTATGCTTTGCAATGTCAATATGGGCGCTCACGATCATTGCCAAAGAGTCATTGAACTCAAATCTCCCCGCTTCTCGTGGATGCGCCCAGGCTGAGGTCAGGTGTATAGGCTGGGCTCGCGCTCATAGATCACGTTGGACTCTATCAACGAAGACATCAACTTTGGTATTGATGGAGACTTTACATTCAATCTTGCGGTGAAGCACGGGATTAATATTGAATAAACCTGCCACCTCATTAGCACTGGAGGTCGTCTGAAACTGAGCCAAGGATGCACTGGGTCTATTCTTTCCCCGGAAGAGACACAGTCGAAACGGCGGGCATGGCTCACGGGCAGATCATTTTGTGATAGATCTAACATTGCTTTTTGTTCACCCAAGTCCATGATATATACCTATATATGATTGTACCCTTCTACAGCCACCACTGGTCCACTAAATAACTTCTCTTCATTCATGTCCAATGTATACTGTCTGTCCTCGAATGAACCTACTGCCAATGGAGCGAGCTAAGGGAATTGAACTAGTTCCGCTTAGCCCAGAACCCCGCGAGGACGATATGCAGTATATGATGTTGGCTCTGGGCTGACATCGCGAAAATTTGCGGCAGCCGACGAAGGGTGAAGACGGCGTCCTTCCCTGGAGTCGAAATTCGAGGAGGAGTCGCGAGATGTTTCATCCAGGAAAGGATTTGTCGGGCTGACGGCATGATGACCTCCGGCACTCTTCGGTACGGGATGCATTTCCTGGTTGTCTTCCAGATTCGAGTCGTCTCCTAGGCGTTGATGATGAGGTCCAGCGTGGCCAAGCTTACCATTGCAGTCGTCGCAACGACGTTTGCCACAGCAGCAGCAAAGATGACGTGACAGCCACGAACGCGGCATCTTGGCGTCCGGGCCACGGACAAAGCGACCAGGGTGGACTATGTTCCACACGAAGATGGCCAACCACATTGGAGCTGACTCCAAGACGTACAGGAGAGGCTCGTTGCTCGGCAGAGGGTTGCTTGCGCCAAGACCGGCGGAGAACTCGGCGAGACGGTAGATGATGCGAATAGTGATAGCCAGCAAGCATGCGTAGAGCGCGTACAACAACCATTTCCAGCCACCAATCTTGTCCGCGGGTAAGCGTCCCAGCCTCTCAGCCTGGAGCTGATCGCGGTGAAACTTGATGACCAACCCCAGGAATAGAACAATGAAGCCCTCCTGCATACCAATACCGCCCATGTATATGTTCAAGCCCTTCTTTTGTGCTTCTGGACTCGCGCCTGGACCTGCCATTCCCCCGCCGACGAGCTGGATGACGAACGAGACAATGTCGAGGGTGACGAACATGAGTGCGAGGATGGAGGGGGAGAAGAACCAGACCTTGCGAGTGGGCGAGTAGAAGTGAACAATGCGGGCGAAGACCATGTAGGCGAAGGCGTTCACCCAGATAGGCGCTACCAAGACCAAGATCTGGGCGACCGTTGCAATGCCAGAGGATTGTTGGTCCTTGGAACCAAGAGCGCGAAACGCATATGCGCCAGTTTCCCAAAGAGCGGCCATGATGATAACCCAGCAAAAGCCATTGCGGTACACGATTGCTTGAACCAGATGTGCGATTGTGAGCATGCCAAACAGGACGGAGAAGGCTACTGCCGCGGCGAAGTTGGGAAAGTATACCCACAAGGCATTGCATGCCTCCGCAGGCACGTAGCCATCAAGTCCAGGAGTCGCATACGAGCTGAAGCCAGGCGTGCAGGTCTTGGGTGGAAGATCGAGGGAGAGAGATGGTATGGAAGGTTCTGCGATCGATATTGTAGGAAGGTCTAATGAGAATGGCGCGATGCTTGGTGCGAAGTCGTCATCGCGACGAGAAGGTGGAGCAGTTGCTGATGGCAGCGAGCTGATGGCATCTCTAGCGGCGACGGCTGGGGAGGGTATGGATGTGGGTGTGGGTGAACCGATGCAGTTGAGGGGCAGCAGGAAGGCGCTGAGAAGCGCAATTGTATATCTCATGATATGAGCAGCAAAGAGAGCAAATTTAGACGTCTATGATTTGTTTTGTGGGCGATGAACATACGGGGCATTACACTGTTATACATGTTGGCAAAAGGAAGCTGTTGTTGATACATACGTAGGCAGTGCTGTTCTAAGATCGTGGACAGCGAGGCTGAGGATGAAAGACGTACGCGTCTCGCAAGCCTGTCTATATCGGGTGACTGAGACATGTATTGTAGACGGTGGTTGCGGATGGGGCGTAAATGGCTTGCATAGCGTGGCTGGCGGCTGTAAGCAGCCACTTATTCTTGTTTGATGCTAGAGTTTCGCTTAGCCCCTGGCAGGGATCGCGAGTGCGAAAGATTTTGGGTGATAAGATGCAGCTCGTACTGGAGAATGAATTGCCGTCGATATGGTAGTGCAATGGGTCCGATAGTGAGAGACGTTGACCGTGCAACCACTCCGAACCGATGTGCGTGTTGAGCGCGACACCAGGGTTGCACCCCTTGGAGGAATTCTCCCAACTAACCTGGGAACGAGGCGGAGCGCTACGGTTAATGCGTAGGGCGCCTTACCAGTTGGGCGACGTTCGCAACTCCCGCTCAGTCTTCTGCCCCACGTTTGAACGTGTCCCTCCTCCTGGAAATAGAGAGTCGCAGACGTATCAGCGAGGAAGGTAGGATCTAGAAGCCGTTATGCGGACACCGGTTGCGCGGCCATTGAACTTGGCATGGCAGGAACAGGAATACGGCGCGGACAGGGGCGAGCGAGACGGACGCCTAGGTGAAAGCCAGCGCAATTCGAATGAAGAGCGCCGCGAGCCGCGGAGACCGAGCATGAGGGAGAGATGAAGATGAGGGTAGGGCCCGGAGGACGAGACGAGGGGCATCGTCCACGCTAGTCCGGTTCTGGCAAAGTCTGTACCGAAAAAAACCATGGTGTAAACAGTGGTTGCAGAACACATCTGAATGCCACCCTCCGACTGGATTATCATGAGATATTCTGGATGTACTTGCAGACACCGATTGAAACCACAATAGAACGCCAATTCGGCGGTAGCGTTGACTGCTGTCAATGTCGCAAGTGGTGCCATGATGTTTGTGTTGCGCCCTTGAACATGGGAAGAGTCATCTGCGCGTACTGAAGCTATTGTGCCTCACTCGGACAGAGGTCGCAGTTTCGATCAAAAATTGAGCGTTTGCAGCGGTCACCTGAGTCCACCCACGGCCCCACTCCATAATTCACATTCGGGAGCTGGAGCGGCGGCCTAGACGACATCAATCTCTACACGACCAACGCTTTAATTAGCAACCACCCATATCTTCCCCTGGATGTCCCTCGGCAGCCTCGATCTCGATGCGGTATACATGGCAGCGCAGGTAGTTGAAACACAAGGCCGCTGCCTCATCACTCGACCGGCTACACCCGACTGGGCCGGGTCATACGACTTTGACTTCGTCCTGGATCTTGACGAGAGCCTACGTTTGCTCCTTGATCAAATCGAACATAGAAGAGACCACTACGGCCGTGATGCTATCGAGTCGCGTCCTGCCCATACACCGGAGGCGATCTTGGCGAAGCATTGCGGCACCGAACATGGGAAGGCGCATCGCGAGGGCAGAATGACCATGGGCGCTTCTACACCGGAGGAAGACTACATGCGGGATCTTTGGAAAGGCGTACCTACCAGATACAAACAAAAGATTCCCTTGCCACAGCTCTACCCCGACTACACCAGGAGCGTCGGCGTCGCAGCCACGGCGCCGCCTTCTCACCAAACCAGCGAATCCACTGTCATCCAAAAGCACTCTCGCGGTTCAAGCAGCAGCGACACCGATGATCAAGACGCCGTCTTCTCTCGGCCACAGCGAGGTGACTGGACCGTGTTGATCAGGCCGTCCGAAACCCCCAGTCAAGGTACCCTTCTGCACGACTGCACCTGCGTCCCGAGATTCCCCGCACGTAGGGTCAAAGATGCGTCTCCATGGATGACATCTGGATGAAACGAGCGAAATCAGAGTCTGAGTGTCCAGCGCACACGATATCGATACTTGCCGAGCTTCCGACATCTGTGGCCGATTACGTCAAGAATACCAGCGAACGATGCGCCGCACGGTTCACAAGCATTTGGGCAAAAATTGGTACGCGGCACTTGTTTCCACAATGCTATCATGCCATCACCTCCCTATGTCTCCATTTCCAAGACCAGCATGCGGCGGACGTCAAGTGCCAGGCGCAATCTTTCGAGACAGTCGAGATACAGCATGTCATTGGGTCTGGCTCACATGTGTGCGAAGAAAGTGAGGTTATCCTCTTTCTACGACACTCATAGCTAGGACTTGCGCTTCCTAAGCGCTGCTATACTGAGCTGTGTCGCTTTATAGCCTTCTCACTTGGAAACCATTGGCAGTGGAGATGACGCAAAGATCTCGCCAGTACAACGCACGAAATAGTCATATGCTTCAAATAAAAATATTCAACAAGCTCAAAGCCACAGAGCTATTCAAAACATGAACGTGGCCTACATGTGTCTGCTTCGTGAACTACTGGTGCGTCATTGTGGCCATTAAATATCAATAGAACCGGATAACCTCACACAATGTATACGGGATCGCGATCTTAGCTCAATAGTCAAGGTCGCCTAAACTGTTCTCGTTTGAGGAATACGAGAAAGCGTAATACTTTCGGCATCACCTGATACGGTATTGTATCCATGAACTGCCCATCTCCCCATGTACGGGTGGTGGTTGTGCCCTCAAGATGCGACCAACTCCCAGTCTTGATCCTTCTCAGCTTGTTTTGCATGTCCATTCACACTCGCATCCAAGGACCTGTTCACAGCATCTCTGCTAGCCGCCTTAGCACTGCCACTATGCGCCGACGCCATCACCGCTTTTCCATCCAACTCTCCAGCGCGTCGCCCTGCATCCGCGGTGTCAAAGGCGCCGAGCATCCGCGCGTACTTGTTGGCTCCCTCTGCTGTCTTCTTCTATCCACTGGGTCAGTGCATATAAGAAACTGGGTGGACCAAGTCCTTACGACGATGGACTCCACCCTGCGTCGCATAGGCAAGCGCCGGTTATGTTCCCCCAACGAGTGTCTGCAGTCCATGTGGAAGATGAATTCCTCTGCGTCGCGCTGAACGGCCCGCAGTTCTTGCCTGATACGCACCGCGCGTTCGTCAAACTCGTGTAAGAAGGCGCGATCGCGCAGGGTCGCGGCCTGCAGTTCGGCTTCTTCTGCTTGACACTTGGTTTCCAGCCTCGCAAAATGGTCCTGGAGGTTGCGGTAAGAGACACTGGGGTCAGGAGCTGTCGCCATATTCTCGCGATGCACTTGCAGAAGGCTCGTGTGTGCAAGTCCGGGGTGTTTGCGGAATGATGTGTCCTGAGGAGAGAGAGAAGAATATGGTCGATGCTGATTGCAATGAGAGCTCAGCACGATAGAATGATGTAGTTCTTTGATCCCATCGTTCAGATTAGATGTGTGTGTGAGGTGAGTGAGGATTGAGAATGCCGCGTAACGCTTGTCGTTGTGTAGCAGGTGAAGGTGATGAGTGAGCCGTGAAGGTACCATCAACTACGATTCCACCCCGTGGAAAATTGATAGACTTCATACTCAAGTACTGGGGTCAGAACAAGCTGCAATCGACGCAGTAGTAGTAGTAATAGGGGAAAAGAGGAGAGTATTTATTCTTCGTAGCTACAACCACTGGAAATATGCGAAAAGGGAACGTAATATTGCAGATTGAGATCGAGAGTACACGGTTGACGCATGGGATGATGCGCATGAAGATGTCAAGGTCTGGGTCAGTCGATGATGTCGCCGATGTGGAGCTAGCCCTCTTACGGTCAAGCTCTCGCGCATGTGAGGACGTACGCGAGCGCGAGTCTGATGCAACCCGTGGACGCGACCCCGCATCGACATCTCGCCACAGCATTCCTGGTTTTGAGTGTCAGCCTGACAACACATCTCCCTTCATCCTCCGCATCGCAACGAAGGAAGACTCGCGTCACCGCGGTTCCTCTCCCTCAGTCTCGTCGCGCCATGACTACCTATTCGAGCTGGCACTAGCCCCAAGCGCACCGTTGTCGAGATCCTCCAAAGGAGCCGGGGTGGCTGAACCATGCGCGCACGACTTCACTCATCCACGTAAAGGTGCTGCCTCCAAGTCTGGTCTTCGACAGCAATGGCGCGGGTACGACATCTTCCCCTCCCAAAAGTGGAAGGGCAGCTGCTGACATCCACCTAGACGACCTCCACGACCTATGCGATGGCCACAGCCGAGCCCCTCTTTCAAGGACCAGCCCGAAGCAAGCACGACGCGCATGCTTGACGTCTTGCCCCGCGTCGCACAATTGCCTACCTCTCTTCCACGTCGCCGCGAACAAGAAAACCGTCAAGGGGGAAATCTGCTATGACCGAGAACGCGCAACAACGAGAACCGATCGGCGGCGCAGCGCTTGAATTTGCTGTACGAAGGAGAGGCGGTATGAGCTGGAAGGTCATGGCTGGACGGAATCTGCGCCGTCCCCATCGAAAGGCCTCCCGCCTTGAGCGACGACGTCCGTAGGCTCCCTGCGATACTTCTTCCCCACCACACAAGCGGCCCCTTTTCACAACATAGAAGACTTTACGGATGCACCGAAACGAAAGTCGCCGGAGGCAGAAAAATATGAGTCGAGTTGGAGTAGTCTGTGGCGGCAGTAGAAGCTTTCGATCCTTGATTCGGCCATGTCTCGAATATCGTGGTGCAAGGGCTCATCGAAGGGATTGGTATGAGTCGCCAGCAGCTCCATGTGGCTTTCTCCTTCTGTCCCGATCAACACTTTTTCCCTACTCATGGAGGCTGGATAGCAACTTTCACGTTCCTGACGACGTCGACATCCCCATGTATCCTGTTCCCGTGCTTCTGCTTCCACAGGTTGTATTACCTTCTGCCTTGCTAGCATAGTATCAACCACCCTCCTGTCTGACCTGGATGATGATGAAGGCCGTAATCTGACATCGAATCGTCTTCCATCGTTCCCACGCGAATACTACTTGTTGCTTCCCTTGAACCTTGTCGTAGTGCCGAATTTCATACGATAAGAATCGAAACACTGGTTCACAGTTCGAGTAGTGGCAATGTCGCATTTGCGCAAGGGCTGTGCGTTGCGGCCTTCAGATTACAGCAGCATCTATTCGAAGAAATTCTTGCATTTCACCGAAGCCGAGTGTAGTAAGCGTATCCAACCGCTTGTCGAGATCTTCTCATTATGTCGTTCATTTCGGTAGACACTCAAGAAGATGCACTCACTGTCGGAGGTCGACCAGATGACGCTGACCCAAAGCAGCCTAGCTCGGGTTGCCGTCACTGCCAACCATGGATTTCGTCGTGGCCGTGAGTTCCTTCCCACTCATCCAAGCACGCGGTCCGTCTCTCACTTTTCACCTCACATCATCAAAGCCGCTAACAATGGGCATTCGTGGCTCACCGTCTCGCGTATAGCATGGGTACCTCGTTAGCAAAGGACGCCCGAGCACTGCAACGCCAGATTTCCACTTTAAACGCAGATTCGGAAGCCACGCTGATCACATACTCCAACTTACTGCACAAGTATCCTGAAGACCGTCGCGCGTTGCTTGCACTGCTCGACACGACCGCACACGGCATCATCGAGGGGTGGAGGCTACGAGCGCTGGATGACCATACGAACGCACGAGGAGCATTCAATAGCCTGGAGAAGGGACGCTGGGTAAATTTCGGCTGGCTTGAACTTGACATCGCCTTCGCATCGGTCTGGGTCGACAGACCGACCTTTCTAGTTCAACTGCGAGCGCTGCACGACAGGACCAAGCTCGATTGGAACACGGCTGTTGGCTTGATTGCAACTGCTAAGGGCAACGCTCCCGACTTCAAACCAGCACACGTTAAGAACGCACTAGACAAAGCACGAGCAGCAGAGAGAAGCGCAGCAGCCACACACGTAAAAACGGCCGACCAAGGCGACAAGAGGTCGGAACACGGGCCTGCAACTGACGACGGTGAGATCCAGGAAGGGGGTGCAGGACAGATCGATGACGAAGACACAACGCTTGTAGATCACGATCAGCCGCTACAGCAAAGCACTATTCGCCCACCCATAACGCAGTCCGACCCCACAAGCTTTGGTGACGACGACACATGCTTAGACGACGGCATCTTCCCGGTACAGGAGATCGAACGGCAGCATCTCGACGAGCAGCGTATCGAACCGCAACAGCTCGATCAGACGCGCCTTGTCACGATGGCCACAAGCAATGGCCAAAGCGTACAGCCTGAAGATCGGGTCGCGATTGTGCAGCGGTGGAAGCAGGAGCTGGAGGATAGTCGCGCGAAGGCAAGGGAATCTCGGGAAGCCAATGTTGCTGCCGGCGTACATCTCGAGGAAACAACGAACACATCGAATTCGAACGCTCGCAAGAGAGTTGCGCGTGTCGCATTTGGTATACCAGATCATGACGGTCAGACGGGTGGTGAAACCGCTGGAAAGGTTTTGGCTGATGCGACGGCCGAGCTGGAACGCACAGCGACGGCGTGGAAGGTCGATCGAGAAGAGACCGCACGGAGGGAGGCAGAATTCGTCGAGATCACGCGTGTGATCCTAGAAGGGGTATGAGGGCTGGAAGACGATGGCATGACACGACCGCTGCGGCGGCTATGAACATGATCAAAGCGAATCGAGAGGGTATGAAATCATGCGATTCGCATATGTACCTAGGTAGCATACTTACCGTCACGGAATGAACGTGATTCTATATTTGGTGTAATAATGTAACCTCGTGTACCTAGCAAGATTCCGCCTTTGTTTTTCATCAGCGCCACATCTCCACCCAACTCACCACGAGGAAAGGCAGTCTGATGTGCTCAGGACCAGATTACGCGTAGCAACAGCTCTATGACTATTTGATACGTTTCGATCTCGACAAGGTGACCACTTCAGCCTCCACGGTCTCAGGCCCTTACTACGCCGGCAACCTACTACCTGCACACGATACAAAGGAACGTACCGAACGGGATTCCTGCTTACTGTCGACTGAGACACGTCTCAGTGCACCTACAATAACCTGGCTGGCCTCATCACCATGCCTACCCATGCCGTGCAGGAGATGACCGTAGCGTAAGACGCCGCTGGCTTCGCGAAACGCAATGTATCCTTTGAGCACCATCAATGGTGTGAACATATGTTTCCCTGGTGACATCGATCGATGTTGAGGGCGGATGGCTAGATCGGCGCAATGTCGTGGCTTCTGATATCTTCGCTTCGCTTCGTCCGCTGTATCGTATATCTGCTGAGAGCTGAAGTTAGCGTCGGTGCCTGGCGGTGTCTTCATGAACTGGAAATACGCACCGGAATAAGCTCGCTACTCAAACAGGTCTCGGCAGTCTATCGGCGTGGCTCTCGCGCATCCTATGCGCAACGAGGCGCACATATCTGCGACTGATTCAATGGACACAAGGACGTGGCTATTGGCTACCGCATCCGGGAACGGCCCATCGTGAACAAGATTGGGCGACCGGCGATGCGCTCCACGCGATGGGCACTTCCTCGGCCGTGGTCTGTTGCTGGATATGTCGAGTGATCGGCATTGGTGCCTGGAGACGTCTGCACACCCGCTAACTCATGGCCGTCCTTCTGTCGGCGCCGTGCCTTTCGCACCCGTGGTTTTCGTGGCGCAGTATAGTGGAATTCGATCGCGGCGCCTGCGAGAGCGTGTGTGTCCATGCGTGAGTGTGCGTCAAGCCACAAGGTGGGGGTAAGTTGGGTCTGGGATGAGGTGCGGCCGAGGTCGACAGATTGGACAGGGATCCTCGACATCGTTGGGGAGCACATGGAAAGCACGTGGTAGCGCCATCAAATTAAGCAGGTGGTGCTCATGTATACTTTCGTCCCAATACTTCGTCGTAGCATGCGATGCAGAATGCGATTACCCCTAGTGACGCTTCTGTCGAAGCCGAGTGGTTTGCACTCATGACCGTAGCCATGACCAGATCATCGCCTGATCTGCGATCCATGGCGGTTCGCATGTGAAATGGAATGCAAGAAGTTGCCCTGCGTCGTGTGATCGAGGGAGTCATCAGTATCGACTGAAGAATAGTGAAAGCTTGTGATATCGGCCATGTCCCCCATACTGCTCACCCTCGACCCGATCAAGTGTCCATCTTGGACATTCTACGTCCGCCATGCGCGCGACCATGTCTATGCTCAGGCCCCGGAAGTTGGCTCTTACTTCCATCATCGGATTTCCAATGCCTTCCGGTTGGCCTCACCGCCATCTTTTCCGAGGATATGACATTGGTGCAGGTGCTGGTCATGTTTTCCCTCGGATCCATTGGAAAAGTCTGCTGCCGTCGCGGCGCATGTCAAAAGTTGCCGTCCTTCCGTTGTCGGGCGATTGGTCATCGCCGCTGGTTGAGTCGCACAACAGCGTTGCGGATGGCCAGAATGGACTTTGGCAGATTGTGGCGGCCAGCGATGGCTTCCGGTCGGGACAGCTTCCGGTCGCGAAGGCTTTAGGTCAGGATCGTAATTTTATTCTGGTTGAATATGGCGAGTCTCGGCTGGCAGCGACGCCTATCGCTTGTGATTGAAGATGCTGTGTCGCGATGAGGTTGACGCGCGGTGGGGTGGCTCGCGCGTCATCGGACACGGCCCGCTCTCATTGGCTGATCAGAAGGTGGGCGATTTTGCCGACCCCGCGAAACTCGAAGCCGCCACATCTCCTTCACCTCACATATGCATCCCCGTAACATTAATCACTCCCGGTGATTCTCGTAGCACGCACGATGCCTTTGCTTTAGTCTCCGGGGCAGAAATGCATCAACCTATTGCGCATACGTGGCCCGCGCGATGCCCATGTGTGACAGGGAAATTCCACCCACGTCCGTTACCCTGTCTAGTTTCTGCATCCGTCCAGCGTTATGTCGATTCTCTCTGTCATTTTCTATCGGTCGACTGTCGCGGATTCCATGTTTCGAGCCAGTCTCCACGGCCTTCTTGGTGTCCCCAGGAACGGAACACGTTCACGGTACTGGTCGTGTCAATGACGGGTTTCGATACATGCGCCTCTAAATGAGTTTTCCTGCGACATTGATGTTCTCTGTATCATTTCCTTATGGTATAGAAAACATCTAATTCGTGTGTCGACTCAGCATATTGCCATGTCTCACCGTACTGTGGCCTGTTACTACATTTGACCTCACACTTGCGTTAAACGCAACGAGAAGAAGCCACGTACGAAGCCAATCGGTGGAACATCTGCGTCTGTATTCATGAGTAGACGGTCGCCGCTTTGCTATAATGTCGCGGGTGGAGCTTCGTCGGATGCGGGTCGTTGCGGCACTAGCGCCAAGGATGTTAGGGCATGATGCAGGTACAACAAACAGTTCGAACGCGCACTTGAATCAAAGTGAATAGTACATGCGAGCCACCCGACACTCGCTTCCTCTCGCGCTTCAAACCGTTCACTGTCATCGTAAAAGACACTAGTCAACGACACGACTAGTTCCTTTCCAAGGTCATTGACATGGAGCGACCGCGTCCGCAACAATCACGTCCAGTCAACGATACATCGCCCCAATCCGGCAAACGAGCGGTCAAGTGCGCAGAACATGAGAAGCTTGAGAGACATATCATCGTGAGATCTGAGCAACTAGAAAGTGCGTCAATACCAACCCACTTTCTCTTCCCCAATGCTGACCTTTGGCCAAGTTAAAGTCGAAGACTGTCCCTCATCACCGCCCGTATCGTGTCACGCGCATATCAACTCCTCGTCTTCGGAAGCTAAATTGAGCTCCCCGTTATATTCAAGAGATCTCAGCACTCGTGCGTCTCTACAGTCTTCAATTCGGCCAATCATCCCCACCTCCTACACAACATCTCTGAACAAGGGCGATACTTGCATCCCCACTGCCCAAAGTCTTCGAGCTGCCGGATTCATTCACCCCTCATGGCCCGAAGCTCGATCGCGGGCACCCTACGTCCTGCCCAGGGGCTGGTACCGAGCATCAGATGAGAACGGCAATACGTACTTCTACAATGGCTTGGGCGTTGCGACCTGGCTGCGACCGACGGAGGTACCAGGTTTGCTTCCGGTCACTCAAGACATGGTAGACCGATACAATAATCCACGAGCCTGGGCAGAGGCTTCACTGCACACCACCAAGCCGACTGAGACACTGAATACCCCTCCGATCACCCAAGGTCTGGTGAATAAGTACAATAGTCAAGCCGAGACAGAAGAGGCAGAGAGGTTACCGCAGAACCCCGAGCAGGCTGACGTGCCGACTGACCAGCCCGAACCTGAGGAAATCTCACACGCGCAGCAGCCCACACCTTCGGGCTCTCAAGGCGTCGTTCCATACAACGCGAGCTCAATGCCATGGGCACCCCGCCGCCCTTCGCTGCTCCGCTATGAAGCCTCTGCCAGATTTCCAGAAAATGGAAACCGTCACGCGCCATCGGAATTACGTCGCTCAAGATCCCCACGCTCCCCACCGCCAGCCCTTCGTAGACCTCGCTCCGTCGAACGTGGTCGCGGGAGAGTTCGTTTCGCCCTCGATGAAGATGAAACCACCACCACATCCACTATCATTGCTGCAGAGACGAGGCCAAAATTCCACAGCAAAGAACCATTCAGCCACCAAAAGGGCAAGGAACACATCCGAACCTGTTTCTTCTGGAACCATCTGACCATTCCTCGCTGCACTAACGGCAATCGCTGTCGTTTTATGCACGAATGTAGTCATTGCCATAGTCTGGCTCACGGGCGCGCTCACTGCGACAGTGGTCTTGGCGAAGGTTATCGACGTGGTCCACGCCGAGAGGGGGACGTATACTCACGTCGCTGAGATACGTCATGCGACCGCGCATCCAACATAAGAATGGCAGAGGAGGCGAAGAGGCTTTGTCGCCGAGCGCAAAGGAGGGAGAGTACCGACGTGGATGCGGATGATGGCAGTCAGCGAGAAGATATGGTGGTCATCTTGAGAAAGTATGGTGTGTGGTTTCATAACGGCGAGCCTGTAAGAAAGCCGAGGATGTGGTTATCAGTTTGCCCCGTGGAATGATGGATGAACTGTTATCATGTAGAACAAACTTCCCGATTTGTCTCAAGGCAGAGCAGATACAACACGTGTTGGTCGTTGCTCTGATGTGCTGCGCTCTTGCAGGCCGCCCTTCTCCGCGTGTTCTCGTCACGAAAGCCTCCTGTCACTTCGTGTTCTGACCGACACGTCATTTGTGTTGTTCCTTTGATGGCGCGGCTGTGTTTTGATGCCGAGATTTCATAGGGAGTGTAGGAGTTGAAGGTTGAAGTTCGAAGTTCCCAGGTCTGCCGTCTGTCAGGGTTCAGTGCAGCAACCTCGGCTGATTAGTAAGGCTCTATTCCGCCCACGATGTTGTCTTCCAACAGCCTCGGGGCAACTTCCAAAGTCATGAGCAACATTTCGCCACAAACGCTACCACTCCGAATGTCGCATTCAGTTTACCCGAGCACACACGCGACAGAACCGGGATAAGCTCTGTACATGACAAGTGACATGTTGTCAGTAAATAGCACTGGTCAGCCTGGGATGTCATCATTCCCAGCGACGCGTTTGCGCTGAAAGCGCGCCATCACGTGATGATGTCGCGCTGACTGCTGTGCGCTCATATCGCGTGTCGGTCCTCTCAGATTGCAAGCTTCAGAGAGAAGAAGACAGCCTCGAAGTCTGCATTCGAGATCACTGCGGTTTACGTACCGGCTTGATATGACACTGTTGCGTAGATGCGGAGATTGGGCAGGAGCAGAAGCTATGCTGATCACATACTGCAACGTATTGAACTGATCCCAAACTCAGCACGTATGCAACCCTTTTAACAGTCAGGCTCACTCTTAGTTGCGCTCTAGTTGTTTTGCCCGGGTAAACCTGATGGATGGCATTCTGTTGACGTTTTCCGCAAGCGGTTAGACTGTTGAAGCTGCCTCGGCAATGCACATGTGTGGGAAGACGCGTCCGACTTCCTCATACGAGCCTCGACTTAACCATACCGCGGGCACTTCTTCGCACCGCTTCGCGTTGCGACATTGCATCTCAAGCTTTCACGTCGCGCTCTATTAATTTCTTAATGTCGCGTCACTCGCGGTTACTTCGTATAAAGCCTTCGCCATTGTTGACCACATGTTCTTCACGATCATGTCTACCGTCGTAGCGCGCTCCACTGTAGACTTCGTATGGATCGGGTGTGGTTCCTCTAATGGGAAGTGGCTTATGGCTGGGGACACAAGAAGGTGATAGGGATGGCAGTGGTTCGCAGTCAAGATCAAGGCGCTCATGAAGAAGATCATCCATTGATACGTATTAGCAGAAGCCCAAAACGCTTCTCGCGCAAGGATATTGTAACGGCAAAGTCGTCTCGCTAGTGACAGTTGTCGTAATCAGATCGGCCTAAGAAGACACACCCGTCTTCTTCGAGCCGCGTCGAATGAGTGAAAACGTCCCCTTCCCTTGTTCCCTGCAGTCGCGTTTATAAATAACCGCTTCCATAACCGCAAGATTACTGGCGACCACGTCACCGTAAGATTGGCTATGGTAGAGCCCCTGAAACCACACTGATCTCAACTATATCGTCAGCCCAGAGCAAGCCCATGAGGTATCGCATGTACTTACGCCGCTCCAGCCGTTTGTAGCTCGATCATATCCACACGAACAAGCTCCAGCATGCTTCAATGAACAATGAACACTACCAATGTGACCTTCAGCCAGTGGCGATGAAACGGCTTCGGAGCTTTTGCGATCGTGTCTTGAGTCCGTTCCGGATGACGGCGAGTGTGGTGAGAAAGCCGGACCACTGAAGCCTTAGCCACTTCCTGAGATTGCCTATGGCGGACGAGCTTTTGGATTGCGTAGCCTGGATAGTCTTTTCGTTCATGATAGCGATGTTGCGTCTCAGAGAGTTCGTTGTTCTTGGAGTGTTCAATGACAGCGAAGGAAGTGGATAAGTAATTGGCCAAGTTTCCCTCAAACGCTGAGCGATAACACGTCAATGGCTGACCTGGTTGAGATAGAGATTGAGTGCACGATGAGGATCGTGAGTAGAGTGTGGTATGAGAATGAGCGCCGGACGAGCAAGGCAAACGAGCGCAGATTGGAAACCTTGACCGTTGCTGTTCGCTAAAATTGGGTTCTTACTGGTTGTGTTAGATCAGTCAGCTGTTCGACTGGCTCGTTTATGTGTGCACCTGATTGTCCCGGCTCGAGAGATTCGGCACAGTGAAAGATGCATGTCATGTGTGAGGACAAGAGTACATTGTGCATCACCAAGGAGCTTCTCGCTTGTGAGGTGTGGTGAAATGGCGCTACAGGAACACAATGACGTTATAAAGTCATGATTTGCAATGTCGTCCAAGACCATTTCAGGTTTTCTGAATTATGAGTTGATGCGATGTTACGAGATGTGAGTGAGAATGTCGGTCATGACGCGTCGCTACTTGCGGCATTGACTGCGCTTTTGGCCATGTACTAAAAGATTACACCTCTGCGCTTCCAAACGAGTTTGCGTACCGTTTGTTACGATGAAAATTAGGTGATCATACTACATTTAAGTAAGACAGTTGTAATAATGGTATATATCATGTAGCATGCGCTTTCGGCTCTTTTCCATCGGAGTAAGAGGGCTCTTCTAATTCTTCGCATATCTGACGTATTTCTACTTTTACTCGGGCAATCTTTGCCACGGTAATCATGTTTGTTGAAATACGGGCACGTTGTGGGCTGCCCAGCTTGCTCGGCGCAAGTAGGAGATGAGAGCTGGGCCTCAGCACGCCTCCATTTTGGGGCGGTGGATTGTTTTTTACATCGCCCTACCGTCTGCAGCATGATTAGCCATATCCAGGCAATCCCAGGACGTAATTTTATCCTGCCCAAGCTGTTTTGAGATCCAGCGAGGCGTATTCGACTTCGCGGAAGTGTCGCACTTTCCACGCGTTAAGCCCGCTTCTCCAGAATTCTCCACCACGTTCAGGGTCGGGCGCTTGAAGCAATCAAGATAGCAGCGAAGGAGCAGAGGGATAGAGTGGGCAAACTCAGCTGGAGAAAGTCCAATCTATAGTCTAGCACGAGGACGAGATCACAGCAATCAAGCTTGATCAAACGCGGCAGGCTAGATAGGTCCAGTCGTGAAGGCACTCGATGATGGGCAATGTCGTGTAGAGGCTGAGTGCTGCAAGCGCGCGGTGTTGCAAGGACGGAGGTACATCGGCTTGAATCTTTGCCGAGATGATTCATGCGATAGCCTAGAACTTCGCGTAGTGCACACGGAAAAGCCTCTTACGTGCGATATCTACTTTCTCGTCATGTACAACGAGGCGTGAACGGTATATGCGGCGCAGAGCGCACCCATGACCGCAGTTCCAAATTCCCAGACGCTCACGTCGACATCGCATTCAGAATCCTCACGACTTGTGTTTTGCTACTCATGCAGACGGGAGCGCAACTGTTCAGCCTCTTGACGGTAGAGGCGTTTATGACTTCGAAATTCTTCCCCCCCCAGGTACCAAGCAAGCCAGGTACTTCAATGGGGTACTGACCGAGGTCCACAGAGCGCTGAGTTGATGAACAGCAGTAGCTCTGACCCCGCGCGCATGAGCGAAGGAGAGTATGCGAGGCTATCACACGCCTCGAACGGAACGGGGACAGTCCTCGCTCCATTATGTGTTCTTGTAGTCTGCACGATCGCTCAAACTCCGTCGGCTGTTTGGTATAGCGTCGATTGATAACGTCGAGAAATGCTTAAGGAGCAGTGAGTGAGATGCGCCGGTGACATTGTGTGTGCATTGTCGAGCTGCCGTTACTTGGAGCTGTCGCATCATCCGCTCACTGCGGGTCCACCAGATGGTGCCTTGGTTGCAGTGACACGCAAACGAGCCGCTTGCGTCTTCTCCCGCGCGTATAGGGGCTGTATCGATTGTTGGAGGCGGTCGGAGGCGGTCGAGAGTGGCTGAAGATAGGTTGTATGGCGTTGAGAAGGCTCTGTGACGTGACTGGAGCACGAGAGCATGTTTCCCTGCGGTGCAAGTTGGGCCTCGTTCATGTCTGTAATCGCGTAAGCCAGTAGCTGCCCCTGATCAAATGTGCGTGCCATCGGCGACATGCCGCCCTTCCTTGGTGACGGACATGCCAAGTGGGCATCTGGTGACCTCGGCCGCGCAGCCATGGCCGAGTGCGATGTGGGCATGCCGGTTCAGTGGGCGTGAATGGGTTGACCAGCAGATGACGTGATACGCGATACCGCTGTTGAGGTTCCGGAACGAAGGACCGCTGGTGGCAATGGTAGAGGGCAATGCGGTGCAGAGACACCTGGGCAGCCTACTAGTGCGGCTTTCGGTCGGCCACGTGGGGGATGGTGGAAAGTCTGCTTGGCACGGCGCACAGACCCCCGCGGCCATCGTCATCATCGCCAACCACCTCGCCCTCCCCATCTCAATTACCACAGAAGATTCTCTCCACCTTCGCGCCAAACCCATCTTTTCCTGCAAATGTGTTGGAGTGCGACAGGTCTTTCACCTTGTATGACCAAGCGCTGACCCTTCGCCACCCCCAGGTGCAGTGCTGTCCTCTTCTTCACAATGGCCATGAACCATCCAGTTATCTGGTCTCGACCCGTGCACCCTCTGATACGCCTTACACACTGAACTACATCCGACACCTCCTCAAAGAACATCGCCTAGTCATTCCACTTTTCATGCAATGCCACGAGCACGCGGCTGGGTTGCAGGCCACAACGCAGATGATGCGATCGTTATGTCACCAAATATTCGGATCGAATCTACAAACTCATACCATGTTCATTCCATCAGAAGGACAGGTATTTTTGCGCCTCGCTTGTGGATAGAGCAGTGCCTTCACCCCGCTACCTGTCGCTTTTCACTTCCCATGTTGCACGACTGATGGCCAGCTGCATGTTTCAGTCTCAACCACGCAATGGCATCTTGGCACCGGTGCGCTCATCAAGCAAGCAGATCCGTCATCTCCTCGACCATTCCTTTCTTTCTGTGAGCCCGCGATTCGCACGGCCTATATCGTCTCATATACTGTGTCGCTTTCTCCACACTCTCGGATTACTATTCAACAGCGTTTGTTTGGCTTCCAGACGATTCACGCCCTTCTGGTGAGCCTACGAGAGTTTCCAAGTCCTGTCTGGTGCTGTAAACGCATCCGTCAGACACATTAAGCATTGCCTGTTACAATGCGACCAGTCAATGAGAAGTACTAACAATAATCACTGTAGCAGTGCCGGCGCCGACCGCTTCCGCCATCGACATCGATGCGTATCAGCGCGCAAGCATCAACAAGCCGCAGCCGACCACCGACGATCGGGTATTGTCTCTTCTTCTGCACGCTCGGTGCCTCTACAAACCCCTCGCCTCTCTACCTCCACGGTTCCCATCCCTTGGAGTACTGTTACATATCGATAGTACTGCATCTCCACATTTAGAAACATGCCTGCGTATCCGCGATTGTCACTGGGACCTCCGGCAGATACAGTGTCAATACCCGAAGTCACGGCGCATCCGATCGATTGTCAGGCACCTAGCTTTCTCAACCTCTCGGGTGAGGCACGAAACATAGTATACGAGCTGCTCTTCGAATTTGAGCAGCCGATAGCACTCTCTGTCCCGCTATCTGCGCATGAATCTCAGAATTCTGTACCTCCAGTAGCGCTACTTTCGACATGCCGGCAAATCTATCATGAAGCTGTCGGCATCTTGTACACCCGCAACCGTTTCCTTGCCGCGACCGCATCGGGTTCCACATGGCTATCTGCCTTAAACCACACAACGAGTTGGCTCTTGGGACTGGGATCACAAGCAAGGCATCTTCGCCACCTAACCGTACACGTCGTTCACCGCGGTCGCGACCTGAACGAGCTGCAATCGTTTCATCCGGCTACCACATCAAACGCACGACTTTTCGAGGTCCTACCTCTGCTGCGCGCGCTCTGGGAACTTCGCTTGGACCGGTGTCACATCGAGTACGCTCTTGCCCACCAGCATCATGCCAATGATCTCGATGTAGACCGCTCGGACGCGCTTTGTGCAGCAGACGCCGCCTTTGCTGCTATTGCCTATGGACCAGTCGCTCTGACTACACCACGAAAGCTGCTTGCTAGCGTCCAAATCTCTTCATCTGGCACTTGCCTTCTTCGATTCAAGAGCTCAACAGAAGGGCTCGTGAGCTCCATCGAGTGTCTTACGCCAACAGGTGCATGTGCCATGTCCATCGAATGCCTCCCTGCGGAGCTTCGTTCTCTCCCTGATCTCGTCAGACACCCAGCAAAGAAAAGCCAGGCGAGATTGGCGGATCTTCCCTTCAGCGTACAAGGTCGCATCGTCTCGGCGTACATGGCGGCTGCGAAAGAGCCGTCTTCGGTAATTGAAGTAGACCTTGGTATGCGCCGGATACGTGGTCTCGAGCACCTACACGCCTTGCTCGCTCTGAATCGCTCCTTTCGGCTGAAGGCGCTATCCTCCATCACAATGCTGGCCGAGCCAGTAACGGTGCGCCTTCCGATGAAAACCATCTCTAAGGATAAGTCGGGTTTCTGGGACCTCCTTCGCTATGTACGCGAAGATGCCGGAGGTCCCGATCGCTTCGACTGTTTGCACTGGGCATTGTTACGTAACAGGCATCTGAGCATTTCTGTTACCTTTCAGCTCACCCCTACGACGACCCTGCGCAACGTCGAAATGGATGTGCATGGCTTACTCCAGATCGAGATGCGTCGCGAGTGGTCGTGGCCTGTGGACTTTCCTCGTCCCGATACCCCCATCCGTGTGCAACTTGTGCATGCACCTGGCAAACACTCCGGCCTCCAGACAATTCACACACGTCAATTTCTCCTTGGGCAGTTAAATCAGAAAATGTTTTTACTTCTGCACGACGCCATCCAGACATCGACAATCCATCACCGTCCCGGGATCAAAGTCAGCAGCGATGGCCACGGGTCAACTCCGCCAGCCAATCCCGCAATGTCGGAATACTGCCAGAAGTTTGGGGTGACGGCACCCGACTGGCTTCTCAAGGAAGGCGATCTAATCTTCTGGATGAGCGGATTCGGCGAGCCTCTGCGCACAGACTTCGCTACCTCTGCTGGTGATGTTGGGTTCTCAGTGCCCTACCCGCATTCCGGATTAGCCAACAAGGCGCTGCGCAACCAGGTAGACCGCTACTTGAACGAGGAATGTGGTCACTTTGCCCGAGATTATGAAGCGAGCTTTCACGCTGGTCTCTGCAAGTTGTATCACGCACAGGCTGAGTGGGTACGTCTTCACTGTCCTCGAATCGGCGGTGGTCAACGTCACCAGTAGCTGCACCCTGTTGCAGTCGCCTTGAACGGGTCTCCTTCGTATTGTCTTTCCTTCTCTTTTGTCTTATTTTCCCATCTTTACCTTCTTCTTGACCTTCTTTCCAGTTGAGAGATTGGATTCGCTCGAAAATCGCAACCGATCAGAATGCATGTACCAACCGGTATGTGTACGCATAGTTTGCTTACCACAGACCGATGACACGGCGACGGCCATCAGACTACCACAATTTTGAGCCGCGCGAGATCTGGAGTCAATTTGATATCGCCGCGCGAGATGAAACCCGACCTCAGCCTGGGTCGAAAACCATGTTCTGCCTGCCCCAGCGCTGGTACGATGTGAACGCATTTGGTCGAAAGTTCTTTGTTATCATGACGACGGCCATGTCTTTGGCTGACATCGGGACTTCGCTTGCGCGCATGGGGGTCAAGTGTGAACACACACGCTAGTCATGACCGTCTCACGATCTAGCGCCACGACCAAGGCAATACCGTGCCGTGAACATCGCTGGCCTTGATCTGGATACTTGAAAAGTATAAGTATATAGACCCACATCGGGACTGATGTAGCGTTAGTCCCCAAGCTCCTGAAGGGTCAACTCTCGCCTGCGTTGACCAGCGACCCCGTAGAGCAACCCTCGACATTGCCAGTCCACCCCATCGCCGATACAGCTACGAAAAATCTCATGGATCTTGCTGCCCTTGGCCCTTTTGCGCCCGCTACGAGCAGCCGTTCCATGCAGACAATGGAGCCCGCGAAACCTTCCACCAGTCCGCAAACCGACACTGAAGAATTCGATGACATCGCAGCAGCGATCAGTCTGATGATGATGCAGACTACCGACTCGGCCAAAGACAAGTTCTCCTTGGACAACAACCACCCCGGTGCCCTCGAAGCTCACGAAACCCTTCCATGCGGGTGACAGAACCGAACAAGAATGCCATTTCGTTGGAGACAAAAGACTTTGGTAGTTTTATCGCAGCTACAACAACACGAAGAGCGCACCCAATTCGTATCCCTTCCATATTCACCAGTCGTCGTGTTGCTGCTGGTTCTCCCACTCTCAGCTTTGCGCAACAATCCACTGTGGTTGATGAACCGCTGTCACTGGCCTGGCTCCAAGACATGTCCAACGGCCCTGAGTTCGGTGGCGGCGATGTGACCAATTGGGATGACCCCACACCAGAATGCCTTTCCGCACCGCCATCTTTACTGGAGTGGACTCCAATGTTGCCAACGCAAGCGGCTATGAACTCAACTCACGATATGTGTCCTCCATCGGACAACGCCACTTCCATAAGCCTGTGGCTCAACGATGTCAGCAGTGGGTTCATACCTGAGCTTTTGAGTTCTTCTTTACTATCACCGGAGGAGCGCGCAGCCCCATGTTCGAACCGAGAATACGAATCGTCAGGGCTATCTCAGTTCTTCGAATTGCCTTCGATTCCGCCGAAAAAGCGCAAGCGCTCGTCTTCCGTGTTATCAGATGTCCAGTGCGCACGACGCCCGTCCTGGAACCAACCGTGGCCCTCCTCATCCATCTTGCCGGACCAAGACGTTTCAGTAAGTCATAGCACAGTCAGCTGGCATCTCCTTCTCCCATCATGAGTCAATGTTAACGCAGATTGCAGCAGTTCGCCTATCCCGATATGTCAAACGATATACATGCGACAGAGAGCCTATTGGAGGGCCCAACGTGCGTGGAGGAGGTCGACGACGACAACAACCATGTGAACGAAGCCTCGTTCAATCATGCGACAGGCACGACGCTGTACCTATCAGAAAGCCAGTTTCAGCTTGGGAACGATGGCTGCTATACGCTGGCCAAGTGATTAGTTTAGAAGGGGACTGGACTCATTGCTGAACGGTCTCCTATATTTTCTATAGGAATCAATATCGTTTGATTGTTTACGGAATGCTTGCAACACATGACGCCAAAGTGTGGGTTTCGTACCAACCTATTTGCTCCACCTTCGTTTATGTGCCACAGGCGAGACGGTCATCAGTGAAGCGCCGACAATCTGGGAAATGAAGAACTCGGCCGTATCCTCGAACTACGATACGATCTCACGGAGACGAAGTGGCCGAAGTCGGGAGGTTCTAGCCGGCACTGAACCTAGAAGCTTTCATCAAAGCGTCGAGACGATCGGGGACGAACGCGGGCATTGCTGCGCTGCTCCACACCCAGCTGGACTGGGTGCACCAACACCGTCGTCCTTTGCAGGAGCCTTTCATCGCAGCTATCGTGTTCATGGGCGAATATCTGGCTTGCCGGCGCGATGGAAGTACTGTCAAATCCGATAGATGCTCAAAGCAGTCAGGTAACGGGCCAGACCAGCATCGTCGTTCTTTGCAGACTGTCTACGTTATCAACGATTGCAAAGGGCACGTGGCATGCATTATGCTGTACCGTAGTCGTTACGTACCTGTATTCCCAGAGCATTTGCTCCTAATGTCTCGCATTGTCGTCGCAGCGACGCAAATTCTGAGTCGCTACAGCCACCTGTACAGTCGTCCCCAATATCCACTGGTTCTCACTGAATCGACCCCCTACACCACCTGTACATGCGCAGTGCTTGTCAAAGTCACTCTCGATGGATCGGAGGATCTGATGTCTTTGTGCAGAGCGAACACGATCGCATAGACCCAGAATGCGAAACAGGAAAGCCCCCCACAGGCGGTTACAAAGTTGTCGGGCTCATATTCGGGTGAGGTTTCAGCGCGTGCGAACGCCACATCCGCCATCGTCAACAGAAGGCCCAAAGTCGTCACATGTTCCTCAATGATCAGAATACAGACCGTCTGCCATCCGTATCAATTGCTTTGACAAAGTGTTCTGACAAAGCAACTTCGTTGTCGCTACTGCTCAGGCTGAAGCGCGTGAATCTCGGTGATGTGTTGAACGCCATCATGTGGCTCAGCCATGACCGGGGTAGCAGCGCGCGACCCACTTAATTGCCGAAGCGAACCCGGGCACCCGGGCACCCGTGCTTTTCCAGGCGCGCATTAGCGTGGCGTCAGTCGTCAGCTGCATCTTCAACGTTATCCCACGATCTTCAGCGAAGCTCACGCCGTGTCCTTTCCAAGATGTTTTGAACACGCTCAAACTGTCATCGATCCCCGGTTCTCAATAGCGATGCTCCAACGATGCGACATCCAGCTTATCTGCCCCCTGATCTGACGAAGCACATGCAACAAGACGCGCGAGTCTGCAGCGAGGAGACGAGGCTTACAACCATACGACTGGGCAGCACTAGTCCGTGGATACATTCATATTTCCGCTGCGTTGCCACGTATGTGCCTTATTAAGGCTTACAATTTGCTCTTCGCTGTCCATTGTAAGCTGCAGGGCCGTCTAGTTTCTGCCTTGTATCAGATATGTAGGTCTTTCACGGATGCACTAGCGTCCACATCGGGCGCCTTGAACACAATGGGAATGAGACATGGCTCAAGAGGGGCACTACGGAGACTTCGATGTGCAGGTGAATCAAGATCTCAAAAAGGGCTTCTGGTTCAGCGCGAGAGGATGGACCAGGCCCGAAACCGTCCCCTTCACCTTTGGTCTTTCATTCTGGGCATTCCAAAGTGACCTGGAAAGATACCAGAAAGGACCAATCATATGCCACATGCGACGCTGATTGTGACTACTTAAGCTTCTACTACTCATGTCGTCACCAAAACCTCTGGCAACATCATGAGCACCACCGCTACCATCACAATGCAGGCGTCTGCGCAACATCACCCTGTAACCACCCCAGATCCCACATCAACCACCATCAATTGCGCAATCTCAAATCCACAACGTTATCTACGAACACCTCGCAGAGAGAGAAGGCACAAACCCGACTTCGTCATCTACGCCGACAACTCCACGACGAATATCCGGAGACCGTTGCCGCAAAACAAGGGTGCACGCGTCCCGCTGCGCGAAATGACCAACCTCGCGAATGCGGGGATGGTACCTGCGTATCGCCGCGCCGCCACTCCTTTCGCATTCAATGCTGCCGATCCCTTGTGGGAAGATAATGAGAACTACGTGAGAGATCACATAACGAGTCGTCTTACACCACCGCTGTATCGCATATACGAAACGCTACCGTCGACCGTCTCGACTCGCTCCAGGTCATCACGACGGGTGAGGAGATTAGCGCCTTTGCATACCCCAGCTTCCACCCCTGATCGCCGCACAACACGACGTCAGATATCTGCACCAGAGTCACCAGTCGTACCGATATCCATACCGATTCGAACTGCGAAGCGCGGTCAAGTCAATAATCAGTCGTTTGACTGTACGACATCGTTCACGCAACAATACATTCTGCCGGCGCAACGCGTTCATCATCCCATCAGCCCCTCGAAGCCGGTAACCAATAGTACGTCATCCTCCCTTCTGGATCATGACGCTACGTCGCCATCAGCACATCCTTCAATTTACGAGCCTGCTGGCGATCGCGAGTTCCGCCCCTCAATTGTCTCCTCGCCGATCGGATCTGTTCACGAAGCGCCGGCGACGTATGCTCGGGGGTACGACTAGCTCGGTGCAAATCAAGCATATGAGGACCAGTGTGAGGCCGCGGTTCTAATTCGTAAAGCAGCAGTCGCAACGCCAAGGGGAGAGGACCAGTTGAAGGATCAGGGACGTAATCGTTTCCTTATCGACATAGGTCAGGTGCGAGCGTGTCTCTAGTGCCTGCGTAAAGTTCCTTTGCAACAAGACCGTTTATGACGATAGTCGTGCTATAGCAAGGAGTTGTGATGTGAATTTGCCAAAATCTCGTCAATTTGACATGTTGCCAACTTCATTACGTCTGTATCGTTCACTCGTATCGATGCTGATCATCTCGCAACAAAAACACTGGGTGCTTTGTGTTTGGAAGAGCTAGGCCCCTTGCCTGGAAAACTACTCAAGTTCTCTCAAACTCTGCATGCTCACTGGCCATTCGCATCATGTCCACCCATTCCTCTTTGGTTTTGCCCTGAAACCAGCGTTCCTGTGGCAAAAACCTCATTCCGCCATCCATATTTCGTTGAATCTCATCATCCATCTCGTTTTGAAAAGCGGCATCATTGAGTCGCCAACCTGATGTAGCCGGCATATCGTCTTGAAACGGTAAGAATTTCTTGATGTGGTTGTACGCTGCGGGCGAGTCTGGCCCCCACTTTTCGTGCCCACTGTTACCAATATATAGTCGGTTGCACGATGACGGCAGTTTTTCGGCGACATCGCTCCATCTGTACCCTATGGTAGCGAGATAGATGTAGTCGAAGCGAGCATATCGCAATTGCGGTTGTCGGGAGAGAAATGTGATGAGAGACGGTGTGTCCAGGACCAAACTTCGTAGCTTCAAAGTTGTCAAGGCCGGAAAGACTAGCGGTATGATGTCTGTTGAGTCGGTGGTACTGACGCTACCAAAGAGCCTTGCGATTTTATGCTCGCCCACATCCGGTAGTTGGGGATGTGATGTAGTCATGTTGCGGAACTCGAATGTTTGTAACGTCTCCGATGAGCAACGAATCAAGGCAGTGAGGAATTCAGCTTCCTTGCTGTATGAGTCAAGCATGAAGTCCACACTTTCGGCGTTGAAAGAAAGTGCAGTGAGAGAGCTGAACATGTGTTCCAAGGCGGCACTTGTCGTGATTGAAGATGGATCAATCTTGGGGAGAACCAGACTCTGGATGCGGCTGTTCGACGCTTGGACGGCGGAGCTGAGGAGTTCAAGGTGCTTCCAGGTCGTGCCGCATCCAGAGAACTGCTCGTCCACTTCATCGCTGTTTGCGTTAGTTTGGTGTCATGCAATCATGTGGCCATACTCACTCGCCGCCTTCTTCAAATCCATAATCACCCAAGTCACAACGCCACTCTAGGACTTCGATAGCTTTCAGACACGGCATATGTGCGAAGAGCTTGACCATGGCTGCTAGAATCGCGTCTGCCCTCTCGCGCTGCTCCTCCACCTTGGCGCCCCAGATCGCTTCCGCCTGCTCGATCAATTCGCGCTCTTTACCGGGCCTTGCTAGTCGTTCCGCGGCGAGACGACGCATTCCGGCATACTCACCTTCAGAGTCTGTCTCAAAGTCTTCTTCATCATACATTCGATGAAAGTCTTCCTCGTAATCTTGCTCACGCTCTAGCCAATGGCGATATCTCGACCAGAACCCTGGGAGACCGGTCAGTATCCGCCTGGCTTTGGATAGAAATCCATCGGCTGAACTTACCATCTACGTAATATTTGGGACTGAACTTGAGCTTCCGAACATGCCGCGCAATGTCGTGCGCAATGAGCTCATTCACGGTACTTTCCAAAGAAACCAACTCTACCGTGCGTGAACGACCCGGGTACATGACACACTCATCATTCTCCATCCTGCCAAATCTGCTCTGGGGGGAGCCATCTAGATGAATGGTGGCGAACATCAGCGGCCTCACAATGGTCGCAAAAGCGCGACATGTTTGAGATACTGAGCGCAGGTGGTGCTGGGGCAAATGTGAGAAGATCTCGAGGTAAAGCTCATCGGGCAGTTCCATGGTGACCTGTGGTACTAGAGACTAGGGAAAGACAAACGAGCGCTATATGTACAAAAAGCGTGCGGTCGGCAGCAGCGCGGGCGTGACTGCGCGATGGTTTCGCGATATTAGCCTGTTCGCGCAAGGCACTAAGCAGCAAGGCAGTAATCTCGAAATGGGACACTTATATTGACGACGCGGGCCGATTTTCATCAGTGCGTGTGCAGAGAGACGATTATTGGTGGGTGGTGCATTCAGTGTTGGTGATGAGGACATGGTGCCAGGCAACAGCAGCGCCTAAGATTCGGCGACAAGGTGCGGGGCGTTGGTGGCGCATCGCGATAGTACCTAGGTAGCGGCAATTCATGCGGCAAGTCGAACACGTGCCTGCGTCAAAAGGCCATGACAACGATTCAAGACCTTGGTCGATAATCCAGAAGCTTGCAGTGCTCAATAGGATCGCGGAATGTTTTCCCATGGTCTTTCAAGCTACCGAGTAGAAGAGAATGTGCTCACAATATCTCAACTTCCTCCTGTCACAGCTCAGCTGCCCTTGACGCTCGATCGCCCCCCCGCAATCGCAACAATCTGCATGGAGCGGGATGCGATAAGCCGCGGAACGATTGCGACACTCCCTTCTCGATGACCGCAGAAAGTCTGCTGTCGAGATGTTGTTCGCGCGCCCGACCCACACCCGCAACTGACCACAGCCCCTCCATGAAGCATAAGACAGTCCATGTACACAAGAATCAAGCAGGGCTGGCACTTCCGCTACGGTGGGAAGCGCGATCTTCAGAAAGAAATGGTGGTCGTCCCGACTCCAATCTGTCGTGATTGCTGAAGGCGTTTCGGCCATCTTGTTGTCGCCAGACCCATGTCCATGGCGCATGCCATCTTCCGTGGAAGCAATGTGATCGAGACATCCTCTCCCCGCGCCGTCCTGATTGTCTGCAGGTTGAAGGAACGTGTCGAACGTTGGAGTAGTACAGTGCGATCGTCGAGCGCGCGGATGTCTGTGTAGGCTTGAAAGGTGCTTCAGTCGCGGTAGCAGTTTGTCGCCTACACCATGTCAGCAATCTTGCAGCGTCGTTGACGCAAGACATGTACTTACGGGGTGGAGCATCTTCCTTCGCGTCCAGACTATCCAAGCTTTGCGCAGCGTGTTCGTCGTAAGCGGTCTTTTGCGAGCCGGCTTTTGCGCGCCCGGGTACCCACGGTGGAAGTGTTGGCGCTCAATGTACGAACGGGGCGGGCAGCGCTGTGTGGCCACTCACGCCAGTTTCGAGCTCGAGAGCGGCGGGCGAAGTAAATCGTTTTGTTGAAACCACCACAGTCATGTTGGCGTGATGATGTCGTCACCCAGAGCAGAAGATTGGGTGCCAAGGGGGCGTTCGAAAGACGAGAAGCAAGAGTGCCGCTTGAGAGAAAGCAGGGAAAGGCCCCGTGTACGCCAACTTGTTGTCCAAGAAGGTGTGCAATATAGCAACGCCAATTCGATGCCGGTGTTCAAGAGACAAGTGTTGTTGATGTTGAACATGTTGCCGGGGCTAAAGTGTCGGACACTGCAACCTCGCAGTCAGGCGTTGGGGACCGCAAAGATCTCATAGCTATCAATAGGGTATGGGGAATGGCGTTCATACTGCGCTCAAGCGGTGAAGAGCAGCGTGAGCCATGGTCATGGAGACAACATGCTGAGGCGGAGTATCGAGCGGCAGGACTCAACCTACCCAATCGGAGCTCTCGGAGATCTCTAGCGCGGCCCTAACTGGATCCGGCCCACCACCCTCCCGAGGTCTGCTCAAACATCAAACGGCCCGCAGCTACGTGAGTGACATGTCCGCATCTCTGCGGCAAAGGTTCATCCACGCGCGCCTCATCCGAATTATCTAGCAGCTGATGCATCAACGTAAAGTCCTCGCACCGGTATTTCCTTCACGTTTCAGCCGATCTTAGCCGGCCTTGCGGCCTTGCAGACTCGACGCCATCATTAAGGGGCACTGGCTCCATTTTGTCGACGGTACCTAGGTATTGATCCGCACGGAGACATATCACAGACAAGCGATATGCCGCGACATGGTGAGCAATGCAACGGAATAACACCAGAAACCGACATGCATGTCATGCAAATCTTCTGGCATGTGAGATGGCCACAGTGAGAAGAGATTGTACCATGTATTAGACTACCGATGACTACCTTCGCCGCGTTCTCATTAGATCCACCAATTCACACGATCCTACAAAATTATACAAAGTTTCCACCAATGCGACAGTCTGGCCCAACATACGAAACCTTACTCCTTCTTAGCCTTCTTCATCACCGGTCCTTGGGTGGCATAGCCCCCACGAGAACCATTGTCACGAACCGAACCCTCCGATGCCGCAGCCGATGCCATCTCGTTCCCCGGCGCGGATGATGTAGCTGTTGTGCTTTTTACCTCCTCTGCCAGCTCCTCGCGCCATCCCTGGAGGAAACCCCGAAGGTTCGCCTCGCCGCTGTTGATCTCGTTGACATGAACGCTCGGAAGCAGTACGTCCGGTACGGTCGCTGTAGTGGCTGCCCTGTCTGCGACGACATTGGAGCCATTTCCAGCAGCCTCTGGGTAACGACGTGGGTCGAGAAGTGTTCCTGGCCCTTCCAGAGGCGACTTCGCAGCTCCTCCCTCGTCGGCCACTTCCTTTTCCGGTTCTTCCACCATCTCATCTAGCGCCTGGAGTAGTAGGCCATCGACCTCTTTCTGACCCTCTGCATCGTTCTCTCCTACCACTTCCTCGGTGCCTTCTTCCGTGACATCCCGCCGGGGCTTCTCATCACCCGTACCGCCCAAGTCATCTTTCCCTCCTCCAGTCCCCTCTCCTTTGGCCACTGTCGTGGCGCTTTCTTTGCTCGTACCAACAACTTCATCCTTATCATCTGTGTTTTCCCCTTCCATGATCTTTTTGCCTATCGCCTCATCGAAGCTCTGGTCTCCCTCCTCGTCGTCATCTTGTCTCTTCCTCTTTACACCTAGATCGCCACCACTTTCGACAGTGTCAATTGGATCGTCTTCGCCAAGATCAATGTTGAGATCATCTTCCGGCAACACAAGGTTCTGGTGGGGTACTGGGGTTTTGACGAGAAAGGTGGTATGATCCCAGGTTGTTGCCGAGGAGCTCGACGCCTCCGGTATGTTGAGTTGGGTGAGCGGGTCCGCCATGGGGTAGAGAAGTGACCCAGACAAATCCAAATATCCGCCTTTGGGCATGGAACGGTTGAGCGGCAGCAGTTGTGGGCCCGCTGGGAGATCGGAAGACGTCGCGACTGGTGGTATGGGGTGAGATGCGGCAGTAGCAGGCGCAGGTTGCGGGCTCGGACTCGGTGTCAGTGGTTTGTAGCGGTCTGTGGACAGGTCAGCATGAGCAGTATTGCCGAGCATTGCTGATCCGACACTTACCTCCATTGCTCCTACCCTGTGTGGGTGTCTCGTCCGCCATAGTCAGGCGTGTGTTGAGGGTTGACTGGGCGGCGTTGGATTCCAAGGTGCGGTCGGCCGGATTGCAAAGAGAGGGAAAGTGTCAAGGTCTTTGCACGCGCAGCTCAGGGGAATTTTCTGTTTATGTGTCGTGCGTAGTGCGCGTCACTTCGTATGCAGGTAGCCATGCAGCAAACGCTCACCGCGACGCGTCGAGAGAGCGCAAGTCGACATGTCATCTTCACTCTCACTTTCACTTCCACCTTCATTGCGTCGGCATCTACGCTGTATACAGCAAAGCAGATCTTGTGGAGAGCATTACTCGGGAGCATCCGCAAATCTGCAGTCGCTTCTTCCTCTGCGTGCTATCAATACGGTGAGTGGAGAAGCACGAGTGGTGACCAAGTTGGGGTTAGCGTAAGATCGGTACCCGCTAGCGCGCGGGAAGGGGAGAGATTCACGTGGGTGTCTCTGGAACATGAGAAGTTAGCTCATGTGCTGCATTGACGACGTGATTGCGGGGACGTTTTCGTTCGGCTTCGTGATGAAGCTTCCCTGGTTCGGCTGAAGTGGACGTAGTCCAGTGTGCGCCAGTGCGCCCCATCAGGTTGCAGAAGCTGTCAAGCCGATCGGGATGCGGGTATGTCTGCACAACGAATCCCTCAACACAGCGCATCATGATATGGTGGCTCCTTCTGAAAGCTGCAACTGCGATATGGGATTGAGGTCGCCTTCCAATGGTTTAACGCATGAGTGGTACCTGAGAGCATCAGAAAGGACGAATCAGGCCCAACGTAAGCATAATAGTAACGGCAGCTCGCCTGATAGGGATTGCAGAGATACTGAGTTCCTGCAGTATACAGTACCCGATGATAGTCGGTCCGGAATGTGATGCAGCTGAAAGCAACGGCGTCTAGAAGGAGGAAGCGAAGCACATCTGCTACCACCGATGTCGCCACTACTGTGTGTAAATCGTGGAGCCACCCCAAGCTTGCGTGGACGTCGCACGATCGCAGGTAACGGGCGAAGGCCTCCGTAGAAATATGGCAGTGACGTCGCATTCTGTCTCCTGCATCTAGCATCTTCGCGATCGGTGTTTGGCAGCCCTTTCGTGGTGACGAGAACAAAGGGATTTCCTCGGAAGGATTGTCATGGACGGTTAGGCAGATGTGGATAAGTTCGCGAACGAAGATGTAAACAGCGGCCACTCGGGTGGTGGTCGCAACGCTCCAACTCGTTAACCAGCTCATGACAGTTAAGGCCGCTCATGTTGCCATCATATGCATGTTCAGGCGTTTTGACTTCTGTCAAACCACCTTATCTCGGCTAGGGCATGAAGGAGTGCAGGGTGTGGCTGCGTGATGAGCGTGAAGAGCATAGAATGGTGTCAGAGGGAGGAAAGAGGAAAGCAAGGGGAGCAAACAGAAGCAGATTAAAGCTCACAGGGAAGATACGAAAGGGTGAAAATGAAGACAAAGAAAAGCCAGAGGGTATGAAAGGCACGACAGAGAGCAAGGGAAGAGCGAAAAGAGGTTAGATATAGTGTCTGGCGTTCAGTGCACAACGAGAGTGCGCACGCCGAGCAGGCCGCTCGAGAAGAGACAGCCGATCTCAAGATGCTGTGTTTCTGGTTTCGTTTGAGGGCGATGTACAGCTGCTGTGAGTTCTGGTGCACTATCGCACTATCCGGCGGGTCCGTTCCAAGCACCAACAGCATGGCGAAGTATCTACACGGGACATGTCGTATCACATCAAATTTATCCAGGAACACCCCTCCTTGCTTACCGTTGCAACCTAGATCTTCCCAAACATGGCAAGATACACTGTACCTTTGGCGATGCCGTACTGACAAACGCCTGCACTATTCCGCTACCAGGATCCAGGATTATGCCTATGCATTGCGATATTGCCCGGAGTCGCAAAGGCGCGATGCCCGATCGTGTATGTGCCAAAACGAATTTGTCCGGTGGTTGACGGCTTCCGCTCGGTTCTTCAGAGCCCAGATCTAAATCGCTTCGTGGCCAGTCCATGATAAGACCCATGTGGTATGGTGGCAGAATATCTTGTCAGACGAGCAGCGGGACGAGTATCCCATGCCGCGATGGACGAAAACACGTGCTCCCATAAGGATGCCTGCCGTGAAGGCTCGTGTCTGCAACTAGGCCGTTGCTCAAAGTGGTGGCGGCCTGCGCCGCTTTGTTGTTCTTCAACCATGTTGTTCGTATCCCGGTTACGACTCCCTCTTGCTTCCTCCACCAGTGCTTCTTAATATGCTCTGGGTATCATTGGACCAGACCCTATCGAGTCGTATACGTTGTGGATGCGAGTGAATGGTATGTGACGCGTTGTGTAGGGAGGCCGATAGCGGGATAGTTTCGTGGGGGTGAGGCTCTGTGACAGCATTGTCTTCTGCGATGACTGTTCCAGTTAGCAGATATACCTCAATGTGGCATGTCGGACTCACACGTGGCCGTCTGTGCTCGTTGCGAAAAGATTGAGGACAGGCTTCGTGATGCGTCCACGGATCCGCCGGAACCGGGTTGGCGCAAATGGGAGAGATGTGCCGCAACTGTGGTTAGCGGGATGTATACACATCCTCCATCGTGTTCGTTCGAAGCTCTTATTGACTTCTATCGTTGGATCCAATGGGCGGTGTTAAAGCTTGTAGGTCGCAGGCTCTGACTGCCGAAGCGCGATCCCTGTGGTGAGCACATGTGCAGGCGCTTGGCGAGCGCGAATGCGCATGCATTGTTGCCATGCGCACAAAAGTGTAGTGGCAGCATCGTTAACACATCATGTTCGTTTGGTGCAAGCTGCGTAAGCCCTGCCCGGGTAAGATGTTCAGCGCGGCCACAAGCTCGAAGGGGGACTTGCCCTCGTCGTTTCTTGCGGGGTGCATGACGCTAGGCCTGTCGTGGACTAGACCACAAGGCAGTCAGCGCCCCACTGGGCACCGAAAGTTAGAAGAAAGCGCATGCTCAAGTCAACGATGCGAAGCTCAAAGAAATGGTCAAAGCCAGGCATATTCGCACGACGTTGACCGTTTCGGTGAAATGGGCTGACGTTGCGACACCCCAGCAGGAATGTTCTCTCCTCAGCCGAGCTACTGGTACCGTCGCTTCTTGTGTCAAGCGCAGCATCGTCGTCTAACATATAGTGCGTTGGCTTTCACGGGTCAGGCTTGGTAGAGCCTCTTTGTGAAGTCTTCACCATCTTGACAAGCCTGGTCTTGTCGTTTGGTGTTGGCACTCGGACAGCGAGCGGAGGAGAACGTACGACAGCGTGGTGGGCTACTATATGACGGCTCTGGAGTGCTGCGATCTTGTTACATACGTCACTCTCCACAGTGAACACACCTCGAAGCAAACTGCATAGTGGAGGTTAGCTGTCTGATATCGTCGCATCAAAGGCGTGCGCATCCTGTCGATCGGCTTCGCGTCTAGTCGACCTTGGACGCAAGTCGTGTTAGCATCGCAGCCGTCAAGTCAGACGAGGCGTGCGTGGGTTGGCTCATGCGGAGAATTGATGGCCAGGTGTGATGTCCAGGTGGGGGCTGGATGAAGTGGGAGGACTCGCGCTGATTCCGGGTCTCGAGTAGAGCATCTTGCAGTCTGCGTAATTTGGCTTTGATGATAACGGCAGTGGTGGCCACGGGCTGAGTTTCCGTGTGAAGTCGGAGTTGCGTGGCACCGACACGTTATTACGTAATCACTCCGCCACCACGTAAGCAGCCGCCTATGGCTGCCAGTGACCAACACCATCATCGACCATCACACTTCTCGCATCACAAGCACGTCTTTCGTTGGTACTCACTTGCAATGGCTTAGCCCCGAAATCCCTCACACTCTTCTCTCTTGACAGGATCGCAGACTAGAGGAGGTTCTTTCTCAGCCGTTGTCAAGAACATTCCTCGAAATGCCAGTGATCATTCGATTATCATGAGGTTGCACTTGATGCACTATTTTCCAGTAAAAACTATTCTGTAGTCAAAACAATGCACATATCCAGGGTTGTGGAGCCGTAACAATGGATTAGCAATCTTGGCGGGACTGACGCGGTCATGCGATTTAGCTGTGCAGCTTGAGACCCAATTCCGTCAAGCCGAATCGAAGCGACACAGTGCACTTAGCGGCTTTGATAACCTCGATGATTGAACAGAAACTGGTATATGGTGGGTACTTCAATACAATGCCAATGAGGTCGTTTTCACTCGCCTTTCTAGCCCCCTCCTTTACCAACAATGATTCACACTATCCATAAGTTTCGAATTCATTATGCGAGCGTTCTATGTCATAATGTACACAACGATTGCATTGGACCAGGTATAGCATTGACGTTTTCTTTCTCTCTCGTTCTCTCGACAGCGAGTTGTCGACCACGAGATCCACACGACACACACAACATACAATGGACACAGCAGGTTGCCCACTCGAGAACGGCTCCATAGAGATCGAACACCCTACTGACCGCGTTGCAGCTCTAGAAAAGCTAATCTTAGAGCTTCAGACCACCATTGCCTCTCTGACAACTGAGGTCCAGACACTCCAGGCAGAGAATCGCCGTCAGCACAAGTTGAAAGTAGACGCAACACAATGGTGCTGCCAGACCTACGGTCAGTGGATGGAATCTTTGAAGGAGCTCACTGGCATTGAATCCAAAGCTAAGGAAGACAAGTCTGTGCTCCGAGAGAAGATATTAGAGCTTAAGGCCAAGAATGCTTATCTCACGACTGAGATCCAGACACTTCAGGCCGAGAATCGCCCTCAGACCGAGTTGAAAATAGACGGAGCACAATGGTGCTGCCGGACCTACGATGAGTGGATAGAATCTTTGAAGGATCTTGATGCCGTGGAATCCGAAGCTGAGGAAGACAAGTCGGTGCTCCAAGAGAAGATATCCGAGCTTGAAGCCAAAAATGCTTCTCTCACGAGTGAAATTCAGACACTCCAGGGTCGTCTTCGCGATATTTGCGGACAGAACTCTTTGTGCACACAGGTTGCAAAGGAACTCGACGATCAGGTTATGCAGCTTGCACGCGCAGAAGCCGAAGCTCAGCAAGAATTGTCGGCGCTTCGACTCAAAATATCCGAACTCGAGCAAGTCATCGCAAAGCACGACAAAGACAACACTCCATCCGCGGAGCAGGAAGAAAGTGTTGAGGAGTAAACAGATGGAACAAAAGCCTGTCGTGAAGTCAGGACAAATCCACAAGATTTAGGACGCATCCACAGTTACACTGATGGCAAACATGGAATGCTTGATTTCGCCTTGATACGATTTATATTCCAGCGTAAGGGTCTCATGATTGGATGCTACTCTCTTTACGTGTTGATCTTCGGCAACTCTGGTGTTTGAACAGATCGGGCATTTGTAAGATTGCTCCTACTACAATAGTCTAGGAATACATGCAAGACACTACTTATACCAAGGAAAGAACTGTGATACATATGGAGATCCTCCCACTGACACGCAATCGATGATACCATTGCGCACCTTCGCGTCCTGAACGCTTTTGACAACATGTCTGAGCAGCAGGACAACCAAGGATGCTTGGCTGCAACAATACCACCATCATGACCCACTGCGCCTTCAACGTGTCATGACGACAGCCGCCACAGGTTTCGTAGTGATAGTAGTCTTCTTTCCTTGAACCACGGGTTTCTTCCCCACTTGCACATCATCTTCTTGCTGCGCACCTGATCGCCTTCCCACTTTATGCCCGGCAGCATCCGCCTGCATCATGTGTTGCCCATGCAATGCGACTGCATCTCGAACTTTCGCATCAAACTCCTCAGACGCGAAATAGCCTTCACACCTTGCTGCAGTTGCGTATTCGCAGGATGGTGGCTGCCAGGAGATGAGCTGCAACCTGAGCATGTCCAGGTCCCGAATGTCACGTCTCTGCATGTCACACACAGTCAACAGTAAGATGTTGACGGCGAGGAGGATAGCAAAGCTGATGCGGACGTATTGCCATGACAAAACGGTGAACATGATCGTGAAGAAGATGCCGAATGTGCGCCATAGGTTGACGTAGGAGTCGAGAAAAGTGTAAATGTTGTCAAGCATATTGGGAAGCTCGGCGATGAGACACGAGGCATGATCTGATCCAATACCGAGTGGACGAAGTGGAAGACAGAGCAGCACGTTGTATAGGTCGTAGGAGATGTTTGGAACGCTGGAGACGGACTTCCAGACCGCGCGTACTCCGTGTTCAAGGGGAGGTGCATCGAACAGTGCGGCGAGGGCGATGGGTAAGAAGAGCAGGAGGTATTTGAATCGCCGGAAGTATGAAGAGGGTATAGTTGCATCGTGGTTGATCCCGTCTGAGCTTGTAGCTACGTGGCTCACTTTCTGCAACTCGTTGGGGTTCTCTTTGTCCATCGATTCGCGCGGGGGCGTCTCGCCGAAACGGAAAGGCCTTCCAGTGAGGCCTCCGGTCGTTGCAACCACTTCTTCATCAGATTTGGCCGGCTTAGTCGTGTCATGTTCCGCGGTGTCGAACTTGAGTGGCATGGCAGGGTTGTAGAGGCGTGGCTGTGGCGTGCCGGATGTTGGTGGGACAATTCGTATAGTTGGGGCTTTTGACACTGGGTAGTATAGACGTGAGTGGAATCCGTGGAACTAGCGAATTCAACGCACATACCTGGCACCTGACCATCGATCGGAGTACCATGACCAAACTTGCGTATACTTGGGCGAGATGGGCTACTAATCTCATCACAGGCTACACGGCTTGACTCGAGAGTATTCTAGGAAGAGAGTTGATTAGACAGCACCTGAAGCGGTCGCAAGTATACCGACTTTGGCTGGTCGTGGAGTTTCAAATGATGACATCGTAGAGAGGGTAATGCGACAACACGAAATGCGTGAGCTTTGGCAGGAGACAGAAGAACAAAAGCGGATGATTAGTTGTAGTGCGATGAGGTGAAAACACAGGATATAATTTTAATGTGGGATGGGAGGAAGCCAGCGCAGTATGGAGGAAGTGGGTGCTTATGTACCGTATTGTTCGGTGGCCGACCCTGGCCATTTGTTCTGATTGTTTACTCAGGCGATAAGAAACGAACATGAGACAGCTCGGAAGCCGTTCGCCACATAATGTGACGGCGTGGTTTGGCTGAGACACTGAGCGGACTTTGATATACCTGGAAAGCTACAATCGAAAGTCGAGACGATGAACAGCATGTGTGACATGCGTGATCCGCCGGCCCTGATGCATTTCACGACATGTAAGCTGAGTGAGACAGCCACGTCTTCACCCTTCACGGACCGTTACTGGGCCTGACAAACCTTGCCGACGCCATGATGAAGTGAATCATGACACGAAGCGTACGCCAGTGAAATCCACGTCGTGGTTTCTGAGACCACGCAAGCCAGTGCCCGCCATCCGCTACACTGAGCTATTCACGCACGCTCGGTCTACCTCCTTGTACCTACACCATACACGTAGCGGGGGCAATACGGTGGGCAAGGCCTGAGGAAAGCGCTCATTGACACCCAATAGCGGGCAGTGTATGGGTCATCGGTGCTATCTTTCGCATTGTACAGGGACTGCCAGCTCCGCAGCTGTGAGTAATGAGATTATATCGACAGGTGTCATGACGTCCCAGGTCTTTGTTGCGCACGATCTCATGCTGGACTGCGCGGAGGCACCGGCCCCGTTGTTCGCGTCCCTCATTGTGCACGAATCGCTCGATCGAATGTGGCTTGTTCCGAATGCCAGAGGACGATACGTGCGTGTTCGCGCCGGTGGCCATCACGATGCGCCCGAGTGTCTGGAGTTGGGCGGAGAACAAGGCGAGGTGAAGGGACGGGTCGTGGTCGGCTTGCGATGTGTCTGGGTAGCCATGCTGGGTGATGACGACACGGCGGTGGACAGGGATGCGCATAAGGAGCGAGCCTGGATGCATACAGAAACGAGGTGAATCTCGCGGCGCAGCAAAAACGGTGCCTCTACATGGCCACGTTGCTGCGAGCAGTGAAGGTGGAAGAGGAAGGCTCGGCGCGTCGGCCACAACAGCTCGCGGCAGGATCAGAAGTGGGTCCAGGCTCGGAGTGCACTAGCGCCCCCTTCGCGTCGAGCCCACCCATCGACTCCATCATCATTTTCCGTGGCCCTGATACCATACACATACCCGCTGCGAGCAGTCTACTCCGCGCCCACTGCTGATTCTGTTCGCGCACTTTCACGCTCGTGTCGATCGATCTTCCACTTTGGCACTTCCAAAAGCCGCGCATAATCTTCAACTCTACCAAGTCATGCATGGCCGCACGCCTCAGGAGAGCTTCAGCCCAACGGTCCATATACTGGTGTTGCGATCGATCTGTTGCGCTACATGTAGTTCTTTTGACACCGTCTAGCGCACACGCAGACTGTACGGCCCTTGGCTTGTCACGCTCCTTCACTAGAATTGTCCTCGTGAGGTAACAAGCCAAGGACATGGAAGTGACGGCCTCAGTAGCTGGTGGTATTGCCCGTGGCTTCCCGACGTTCCCGAGGCCGGACTGGATTGCGTGCGTCTATCACCGAGCAGCTACCTTCCGATACTCGCACATCCTTGCGAGGCGAAAGACCGGCTACATATCTGATAGGCAGACTGCTTGCGCATCGCGTTTCAGAGAGACTACTTACCTTATGGTAGCCTAAACTTCATCGCGAGATAGCATACAAAATTCAGGTAATAACTTCCACTCGGAAGGACTTCAATCGGAGCGCGCAATATGGTCATCGCGGCCGCACTTCGCGCTTCTGGAACACACATGGCGATGCCAGTGATGTGCCACTGGCAGGCGCGACAACAAAGTGGAAGTCACCGCACGACAAAGATTGGGAGCTGCAAAGACAGGAAGGAAAGAACGTCCAGCCACCATCGACTTGTCCCCTCGTCCACTTCTCATTCGAACTTCAACATTCCAAACTTCAGCATCTTCGTCACCGTCACCCAAGACATCTCCGCATCACGCTATACTCCACACACAGCTTCCGCAAAGCCCGTGTACCTAAGAAATCTCAACCATGCACCCGATACTGGCCGGAATCCTGAAGTAGTGGACATGTCACTCCTCTTGAGGCCGATCTCTAATACCTCTATAGATCATGCTTGAGGGTCTTGCTCAAGAGTATCTTGACCGGCTTACTGCAATACCTCATTCTCACCTATGGTGCTACGTTCTACGGCTCCCTCGCAATCTCCGCCATCACCATTCATTCCTACGAGATATACTCCAACATCCGGCGCTGGTGCTGCGAGCCCAATGTCACAGCTTTCGACATCCCTCACAAGACCTTTCACATCGACGAGTCAGTACCCATGGGTGAGGGCTGCAAACAAGACGACCTTGTCTCCTTGCCATGCACAGTATGATGACGACGCAGTGGTACCAAATCAATAAAACCAACGGGCTGAATACTTGCATGAAGGATACACAATGGGATGAACCGCCACGGTGAGTTGGGAGTCGTTTGATATGGGCTACATGTGGAGCAAGCCGCGATTGGGTATGTTCGATGCATGGAACTTCACTACCAACGGGTTTATGATCATGGCTGTAGTCAGGACAGCCTCTCCTGGGGCATCGAAAGTAGCATTACAACGGATTGAAGGTTCCCGGAGCATCAATGCATGTCATTTGGGTATCTCAGGCACCTTCCCCTTGACGGTTCATACCTGTGAAGAGGCGATAAAACGTTCTGTCTCATTGCTTCTTGTGAGCTGCCATTTTGAGTAGCGTCAACCTGCAAACCATTGCGCTTCTGAAGTTCTTCTGAAAACCTCAGTTCAGAGTTCGTGGGCACATTGATGAGCTGCCGGACATGAGTATGATGAAAGATCGTGGCCATGTTCCATACAAGAGCTCAGCGTATGCACGGCTTTTTGGAACAAAGAGTGGTATGCCTTCCATTAGCTATATATCCGCCAAAACCGAGCTCGGCGGTACGGACTATGCCGTCCCTGTTCATGCGCTTTGGAATTACATTACGTGAAGGTCTTCTTTTGGGGTACTAACAGAACTTGTCGTCCTGCGGTCGTATTCTGCGCGGCTTTACTGCAATCATACATGCATGTTCTCGACGTCACAAACCGGCATTGCTTCGATCTGGACTTTAGGTACATATGGACAAGAACTTTCACATTTCGATCATGCTGCAGAGAACTCATTGCGAAATTGTCCATGGACTAGTATCAAGCTCGCAGGCCTTCAAGTTGGGTAAATGAACAAATGCCTTGCTGCCAACCGTAGGTAGCGATGTGTGTGGCATGTCGACTGATCATGTGGAAGCAATTGACGTGGGAGTAGCATCAATCGACAACGTATATAACCGGTGTCACCTCGGCGTCTACACGTTAGAGAGATGAAGTCGCAGTTGCATCGCACAGCTGGAAGATGGCGTTGGTTCGAGCAGGGTCATCTCGCCGCGAACGGAGTTCTCTCGGCCGAAGCCCGCATGACCAACCCCGCGGCCCTATCGCAGCTGCCATTGGTTGATCGCGAGTCAGCCGCGCACGGGCTTGACATCTCTGTCCATGAGCGCATCGCTGCATGGATGTCTTCTCACCCTAATCAATCTTCGACTACGAGAAACCGCGTCAGACTTTCCAGCAACTATGCGGTGCCTCGGGGTCGTACGTGCCTCTTGGTCCCCGCGATGGTACTATGTTCACCTGCATGTTTGAGCGTCACCACGGCGCCAACACAATTCCTGGTCAACTTACCCGGGCAGAAAGAGAGGACGCGAATGTCGGAAGCGACAACAACGTGTCGAGGTGCTGGCAGCCATCTGGTGGCCATTCGGCTGCGCTATCACGAATATCGACTACCAAAGTCTTCTGCAGATCGCTCACAGCAGCGCAGCTGGGCGGCAAGTCACGCACCGCCATGAATTCCTTGCCAATGATGCTGGCGGGGGGCAGCATCCCCTTCCCCCATGACCACCTCGTCACGCGTGCTGCCATCTTCAACTGGAGTCGCCTCCCATGGCCTTCTTGAACGCGCGCCAATCCGTATGACTCGGGCTGTCAAACCTGCACAACACAATACGTCGCACTGGTCTGGTCGCTCCTAGGCTCCATATTGCCAGATGCGCCTCGGTCGAGATGGCTTCGGGCCCAAGAGGGAGACGATGGAAAAGCAGATGAAGACAGCGCCCGCCCCACCAATGTCGCTGAATAGTAGTGTATGTACAAGCAGCAGTGTACAATCACCGCCTTATCTCGACTCTCCCCTGCTGACGATCCATAGCCAAGCCTGAGCCTCACCACCAACCGCACACGCTTCCGAAGGGCCGCGCGAAAGCCATATGATTTTCGCATCAACGGCTCCTCCATACTCATACCACCGGCGCCCAAAAATCCTTCGACAGCGCCAATCAAGGGCACAGCCAACACCCCTACACAAACTCTGTCGCGCGTCGGCCGGCTTACACTCGGGACCACTGGCTGGCACACCGGACATGGACATGAACCGTGCGACGTGATAACTACACGAGGGCGAGGATACCCGTGCCGACGTGCGGTCCTGGAGCGCACCCGGTCATACAATCACGAAGAGGCGAAGTCGGCCAGCGTAGACGCATCCCAAGCTTCCCGAAGAAATCAACCATAACATGTCGAAGCAACGCGTACTGAACGAGTAGCCTGCTTTAGTCCAAACTGAAAGCGCAGTCCCCTGTTCGGCGAGGTCAAAAGAGCAAGGCCAGCATGCACGACTACTTCGTCTCGCACCACCCTGTTCGCCAAACCCGACGCCGAGGGGAAGGTCGTCTCTGCTTCTGTGAGAAGAGAACACCGGCCACATCAACTTTGACGACTCATACGACAACCGGGGTAGTATCTTCTTCTGCTTGCTAGAGGAGTAGCGGATCAGCTGCATCAACTGGGATACCTTACAAGAGACATACTGGGCTGGTTTGGGAGTCGGCTTTTCGGTTTGGACTCGCGCAACTCCAACGATCATGAGAATGAGCTCTCGTTGTCGATTCCAAGTGAGTCACGGGCGAACAACTATCACTCGCAGACCTGGGGCGACAGGGTCCATTGTTCAGACATGGAAAGAAAAGCGTGCGCATCACGCTCGACCGCACCAACAAGGACGGCTTTCGGACCCTCCCGCGAGGGCATCTCAGTTTTGCTTCGAACACGATGCGTCCCTCGCTCCTTGAGTGTATGCTCGATGGCATTCGCGCCTTCGAATCATCGAACGACTGTAGCACGAATGTTCTGCAAAATGGCCCACGTGGTTGCGGTCGGGGCTACGGCACAGCCAGGTGTTGGCTAGCTCTCGTAGGCAGTTAATGAAGGCTTTCAGGACTCGTGTCGAGCTTTCTTTGGCGGGATGATCTCGCATCTTTCGCGCGTCGCATCTCTTAGTCGGCTTTCGTGATGGGTCAAGAACCGCGATATCAAATCGACATAATCGACCACCACTTCACTACGCACGAAGGGAACTGAAGTGTCGAGGTGGAACGTTGGGGCGGAGAGCACGGCGCGTTACGAGCTGAGGTGCTGTTGTCATGTATGTGCAAATGATCGCATCGTCTCTTGGAACGCGCCCTGCGCGATAAGGGCGACTTTTCGGGCTTCTGGATCACCAATAATGACAAGCAATGAGCAATGTCCCTTTACTCACTTATATATTGCAGTCATGTCGTAGCTGCTGTGACATGCTCTCAAAGGCGAAGCAACAGATTGTCGTGGTGTTGCTAGATACGCTGTCTCTTTCCGTCTTCATCTGGGCAACCCGCAATCTAGACTGACTTTCGTTGCTCCGACCCGCGCACTCACCGACTGAAGTTATCTTCCGACTCGTTTTAGTACGCGCTCACTGTTTACGCTAAGCCTTCCTGGTTGCCAATTATCCTCTGTCACCTCACGCGCTGGTCTCTTCTCACCATCATGCGGCCTCGTCTCGCTATGCCACCTCACGCAGACTAAATCACTTTTAACCCCACTGCAACATGAAGCAACAATTGGCGACAAGCAATACCAGACACCAAGGGTTCGTCTGCAACAGGCTAAAAGACCTGATGAAGGGGATCAGGTCGATCGCTTGTCGGCAGATCAGCTTTTCCAATCGGGGTCCCGCCTTCCTTGCAACGAGCGGAACTACAGTCAAGAAACCCGACCGCGATGTTGGGGATACTATAAATATGAGTCCAGAGCAGCTCTTGATCGAGGCAGTCACCAAGGCGACTGGTGGCTACGATCATGGTGCAGTCTACAAGAACATGACATACGGCTTGGCCAGCGAAAATCGCTACCGACTTGCCCGCGCTAGCTCAGGTCTCTACAAGATGGAGAGCGACCAACAAAAGGACTACAAGAGCGGTGGTCAGCTCTCGGTCTGCAACAATCCCCAACGTAACCGCTACGAGGAGCGCGATCGTTCCGCCCACCACCAGGACTCAATTCAGCGCGACCAGCCTATCAACTTCGACGAAGAGACGGCGAACTTCGACCGCATACGCGAATGGCTGGATAGTGTTCCGCTGGATCATGGCGCCTTGAGCACGAACACGGAAGAAGATGGAGAGGATGAAACCCTAAGCGATGATATCAACAGGCATCTGAACGATCACATCAATCGAGTGACGAGAGACTACAAACCTGGTGAGACTATTGCCCGGATCAAGGATGTCATGGAGGGAGGCCACCGATACCATCGCGCTTGCCAAAGCGAAGAGAACGATCATGTCAAGGGCAATGATCAGGTTGGGGTCAACTATTCATCAAACGGCAACTACCAAGGTCCAAGCGACAATCTCAGCGCATTCCAAGACGGCCACGATACTCGGGTTGCCAGTCGCAGCGATCAGCGTGCAGCCTACGAGCATCTACATCACGACGTGTACTACCATGCTCGGTAAGAGAAGCGCACGCTCACGCGAACACATCCTGTCTACGGGTTCGGCTACGATAAGGATGAGGAGGGTTGTGAGGATGGCCGTCCCGACTGGAATGTGGGTCAAATATACAGAAACGCTTCGATGACACGGAACGGACTCCAGACCAGCTTGTCCATTGTCGCCGCCTCGGCTAGACCCCAACACGTACGGAACAGTGGAACTTTGGCTTCCTGTGAGAGCATGGCAGCGTATAGTGAGGGAGACGGAATGCGGGACAAGCTCGGGAAGGCTTGCTATCATCTGTTAGAGGAGCTCAAGTCGCACAAAGTATGATGAAGACAGGGAGCAGTGATGAAGTCGTGCTCACCTTGGTGGTTGCTGGAAGCGCTGTCAACAGATGCGAAGGTGTCACGACTGTGAGGGAGGCAAAAGTCGACGAGGCAGCGCATGTACATCTTCGAGGCGAAGAAGCCCATGATCTTGGAGTAAACAATTAATTGATTGGCTATACTCGCCATTCCAGAGGAACTGTCTAGGCGTGCAGGTTTGACATGGAGTCTTCAAGTTAAGAGTTCACTGTCCGTGATATCGCCCTTGCAAAGCGCATTTTGAGATTCTTTTCCTAGTTGCAATACTAGGCGTGTCACTGGCAGCATGTCTAGGTGGCTCCCATGGCGCGCTCAGGTGGCTTCGACAGATGCGCTCGGTGCAACAGTCCCGGTCAAATTGATCGCGAAGGCTCCAAGACACATGTATCGATGCAAGTTTCCTGTCCGACAACCCGCTCATCTCACGATGACAGACTCATGCCAATCCGCTCAAGGTTCGTAGAACCAGTATAGGGCATCGTGGTCTTTGGTGCATGTTTGTGGCACGGCCGCATTCGAAGTTCTTCTCGCTGTTCCGGGTCGGGGTTGGGTTGTGTGTGAGCACTCAGTCGTATGACAGCCAGTCGCTCAGCGTTGTGGAAGCCACCGGGGCTCCATGGTGAACGTAACGTCGGGTCGAAAGTGAGTAGCGGCCGTCCCTGTTCGAGAGCAAGTAGAGTGGTGTTTGCCCCCGAGTTGGAAGTACTTGGAGGCTTATCGTGAGTCGGATGGTGGAAGCAGTGGTGGCCCAGTCAGCGGATGTTGCGACAAGCCATTGCTCATATCCGGCCGGAAATGTTGTTGCGCGTGCAAGTTTGGTCGAGGTGAGGAGTCGTGGAGTGTTGGGCGGTTACGCTCGATCAAGTGAGCCGTTCACGCTAACGCCCTAGCGTTCTCAGGTGTGCGCGCCCAAGCTCAGGTGAGGGAATGAGACGGCGCAGGCCTGAGAACACACATCGCTAGTCTTGACTCCGATGCACTCGTGGACGTCGGCCTCGCTGGAATGCGCAGCACCAGCAGAAACGAAGACAATGCAGCCATATCTCTGCCCGCTTTGCTGCGACGCACGTAGCTATGGCTACCTCCAATGCAGAGTCCAGTTGCAGAGCTCTCTGAACGCCCACTTGCCCGAGCGGGATGCAGCCTCGCAACCAAGAGAATAGCCCCACAGGAGACGGCCCGTGGAGGTGCAAGAATTTGAATGGGCATGGTGAATGAGTTCCAGCGAAGGAGAAGTTGAGCGCTACTATCGGGGTCTTGCACGCAACGGTGGTGTCTGCGGCAGCTGCTTCGAAAGACAGGTTGCCATCAGTGCCTTGCCACTTTCACGAAACGAGGCGTGAGGGAAGATTTTGGTGAAGGTCTCCTGCAATGGCATGTGCCAATCGAACTGGATGCACGTAGTGACTGCTACTACTAGTGGGTCTATTCCAGCCCGTTCTGACCTCAATATTTGAGTATGCAGGCTCACGTAGTGACTGCAGTGCTATCGTTCGCTAGGGACAGTTAGGGCTCCGCCAATACCGTATCTGCTTCAAGTGTTGGTACCAGCGGCGCGTCATGGCTCGTGTAGCTGCTTAGTGAACGACATGTGTATAGGTAGGACTACCAGTCGCATTGCAGTGCAAAGCTAGAGTCTCTCCCCCAAAGCTCGGGATTGCTGGGTGTGTAGCAGTATTGTCATTGGTACGCAAATCGAGCCACCGGACTACCTATGCTACATCCACAGCACCCACGCACAAAGAACTACAAATAGATAAAGCAAAAAGACCTTGAGGGCTGCACAAATGGAGGCCGAGTACGACTACATTCCTGTCTCGATAGTCCGCCTTCAATGAGAGTGAAGACAGCGGTGCAACCGTCCATGGTTGCAGAAGCTTTGTGCAGCCGTTATCGCCCTGCGCGAGCAAACATAGCGGGTTGGAAGGCAGCTCCGAAAGCACAAGACCAGCCCTGAACAAGAGCATAGACGGACTCTGACGCGCCACAGGAGAAGCTCAGAGCGTGTGTAGTTCTAGTAGCGGTGGACGCCTCACTCCGCCCAGGGCAAGGTAGACACCACCTCTAGAACTGCAGGCGCAGTTGAAGCTTCCGGTGCGGTTGAAGGTGGTGGTTGCAGAGCGGGGATGTCCGTCAGGCGCAAGGTGATGAAAGTTGTGCAGCGAGACAAGAAATACTTCGACAGTTTGACATCTGCGTCGACTGTGAAGATGAACACCGCCTGCTTCATCGCAGTTAAGCGTGTGAAAGAATGCTGGGTTATGTCCTCCGTGTGCTTGTAATGTTAGCTACGTCTGTTCTCTCTCTAGTGTGTGCTTACATGAGAGATTAGAATGCCGTTCAAAAATGCCTGGTAGGGCGCTACCGTGTGAACGTCGTTCCCGATCACTATGGTGAGGTGATCTGGCGAGTACTGGAGCTTTGTAAGGCGAGCAGATAGATCCCTTCCATGAGCTTCGGATCCAGTGACCGAGAGGCAGGTGGTCAACCTTCCGTTCGACGCGGCCATGGTAGCGAGCCGGTTTGCGAGAACCTTTGCGTACGTCCCAGCCTCAGTTCCTCTTTCCGCTCGTACTACTGCCACCATTCCGTCATGAGGCTCCATGGCGGCCAAAGTACTGTCCTGGATGTTATGTGTGGTACCAGCCCAGATGGGATCTGGTAGCACCTTCTCCTGGTAGAACGGCCGGGGCGGTGGGAGTGGGGACGACCTTGGCATCGCAATTGATGTGATGGAGTATGCTCGGCAAGCTGTTTCGAACCGACTGGATACGATGAAAGATCTGCCCGCTTCAGTATAGCTCCGTAAGACGTCTTTGAAGTGGACAAAAACGCAGAGAAAACTCACTCGCTAGTATGTCGAGATCTAACCGTCCAGATGAGAAATGAAACGTGGACGAAATGGTCACAGAATAGCTGATCCAGAGTAGCCTAGGTCGGTATCAGGCAATAAGAGGTGCCGCATTCAAAGATCATGCGTTAAAGAATGGAGTGGCAACTCGCGATATGAGGTTATCGAGGGTTCTTTTGGTCGTGATAGAACGTTACGTGTCTTAATTCCTACCTTTTATAGGAGTGAAGGATGCGGTCACGTAGCGACAAGTCTGGGCGGGGTGCTGATGGGTCCAGTCCGAGAGACAAACAATACCAAATGAAGCCAAACAAATCTACTGCCACACAGTCACGGCACCTACTTCCAATTCCTTTGACTTCATCAATTACTATGGCAGATCAAAAGACTCCACCCCGCTTTGAGAATCTCCTGACAAGATTGCCTCACCAGCGGTAACAACTGGTGGCAGCGGGGCCATGCGCGAACAATGGAATTGATAGAAAGATGGGCTCACGCCGCGTTCGCAGATTCTTTGGGAGGTAAGGCGGAATTCTTGTAACACGTGTCGCTGGAAGACATGTGCCCGTGCAAACACCGTCTTTCACCGTACCATTGGGCCTTTCCTCAGGACTGTCTATTGTCGAAAGATGGTGTCATGTATGACACTACCGATCGTATGCTTGCGGATTCGTCATCCAGTACACGTGCGTTTGCTCTCTTTCGGGAAAGCAGCAAAATACATCCCGGGCGCTCTTCATTACAGAGAAGACGCGTACATCTCTAACCATACATCCTATAGCGCGATGTTCAAGATTGGTGACTCAAACTAACAGATGCATTCTCGTATTGGAAGCAGCATTCTCACTATAAGAAATGCCTGTCCGCGAAAAGTCCCGGAGAATACCAGAAAAACTGAAAAGTACCGGAAGGTCGCTACCAGATTTGGGAACGCCAAACGCGCCCTATCACGTCTAGGGCTCTTTCACGACATAATTGCGTCCATATGCTTGCTTACTCGAGGAGCCGAACGCCAACTGTGAACGCGTAGCTTGATCTCGGATGTCTGGGCAGTCGCAGCCATAGAGCATTGATGAACCTCTACGCCATGTGTTAGCAGATTGCATGGGCGATGAGGCCTACGGCCTAGACAGGCGCGAACGAAGCTTCTTTCGATGAATGCGTGGCAGCCCAAGCGGAAATGCTGCAAACTTCGCTCGAGATAGCAGTATTGAGCACGACGCCAACCGGCGGGGTCGCTCATGCATCTTGGTACCAGGACGACGCTGAAGGTTCAGCTTGCAGTCGGTAAAAGGATTGTGCAGCGCTGGGGTGCATGGAAAGCGACGTGATGGTAATGCGATCAGTGAGGCGTTGGGCAAGCACAGGGTGGTGGACGTTGCCATGGCGTGGGCGACGGTGGGATGGGTGTTGGTGTTGGCGTGATGTGGGGTACCGTGGGGCGGCAAGGACCGGCCAATCGGCGGCATCCGAGTCGCGCCTGCCATGTCGAGTACGAAGACGCGTTGGCCTGCCCTCCATGTCCACAACGCCCGACCATGTATCGCCCGCGGTTCGTTGCCGGTCGAGATCTATCAAATGACTGAGTCGCCGTTGATCATGTAACACCAAAGGGTCGCTGAGCTCTCACAGGCATCTCAGCGTCTGCAGTGATGTCACATCACCTGACCATCATGCGATAGCCGATACAGGTACGCGCACAGCGGTGGCGGTACTGCGAAGAACGCAAAGCTGACTGACGGCGCAGTACATAGCTATGGATTGAATGCCGGCACCTCGCTTTCTCTCTAGCTACGACGCTCCAGAGTACGATGCGGAGGCCACCGAGCAGCGCAACAAGAATGCGGGACTGTGCCAAGCGTGCGACAGGCAGAACGCAGCGAGGCTTGTGTCGTACCCGGTCCACGAGCCCCCATCATTGCCGGCGTCGCTTCCGCCACCCGCGCCCGAATTGATGCGACCCCCGCTGGCGTCCCCGGTTCTCCGCTGTTCACGTAGCGACCTCGATGCTTGTTTCCCTCACGACGCACCCATCTACCCCAACATCCTCACATTCACTAGCGACAGAACGGACGAAGAAAGCACCACAGAGTAAAGATCGGGAAAACTCATGTCACTTGTTACATACACTGCCTGGAACTCCATCACCACCCGCGCCTCACTAGCACCCGACCGTCTGTCCCAGTGAGCGCATTTCTCTTGTAATCCCCGCCCATTCCAAGTCATCAAGGTCGCTCTCATCTGCAAAGATGCCATGGTAGCCCTCGTCTCCAGAGACCTCTGATCCGTCGTGGTTACCCTCGTCTTCAGAGTGCTCTGATTCCCATCTCTCTTTCTCCTCCAAGACGGAAAGGGTGCTCGGGCCTTGAAAGGTCGACGTACGAGATTAGCATGGGTCTTATACGCACTTCGTAGAGTCAGGACTTACCATCGGTCGTTCTCTTGGACAGGCCGCCAATCTGCAGGAGGGCGTCCCTGTGTGTGGCCAGCTTTGCCAACATCTGGGCGCAGCGACGCTCCGCGTCTTGCTGTGCGTTTTGCGCCGCGATCCTCTCACGCTTCTCGTCCACCACAGCAGCATCGCTTCTGCTAGCCCTGTCGCTCCATCGCTCGCACTCCTTCTTCCAGTGATCGATTTCGGCATTGGCTTCCTTGGCGGCAATCTTCCAGTACTTCGTTGCGGCGTTGGTGTAGTCCAGCGCGCGGTTCATGACATCAATGACGCCTGGTTCAACCGCAGATATGTTCGAACGCGTTGCTTTTTGGACACTGTCGGAGGTCCTCATGCGCTTGGGGGGAGGGGTCTGCGGCGACGCAGATCGTGGAGCGGGTCGCTTCGTTGAAGGCATGCTAACGAAGGAAGGCGTTCTGAATATTTTGCAATCTGATGGGACCCGAGAGAGTACAGTACAGATGGTTGAGGAGTGGACTGAAAGACCAGGGACGAGCACAACTGTAACAAACGCCTTGAGGTAGGGGAGGCTCTATCTCTTGCGTCTCGTCAGGGCGCCCTTCTTGTAGCATGTATCGGGCACCCACTACAATCGCCCATCGTTTTGAAACCTACTGGGGCGCAATATCTCAGAGTTGACGAGCACGTCCTGTGCTGCGACCACATTTTCCACCATCACCCCAATATCCGCGCGACTCGTCGCATGTCTCTGGTCTGATACCGACGCCTCAGCCCCAAATTACTCTGCACATGCAGCCGGACTGGCTATACATCACGTTTGGAGAGGTAACACCATGGGCTGCCGTCGCTGTCGTCATGTCTCGGTTCGCTATAGGCCACGCCCTCAGTCTCAGAAACATGTCTGAGATAGTGCTGAATGGCTCGATTGGAAGAAGACGAAGGATCAAGATCCACGAAACAGCTTGCATGATACCCACTCGTTGACACGATGCTTCTCATGTAGCGGTGACCTGGTGGCGTTGATGGGCGTACCTATGCCGATTATCAGCGGACCTTGTACTACTGTCCATGCCACATCCCGTGGGAGACAACTTTCTCAGTGGGTCGATTTTACGGTTGGGACGAGCGTCGGTGGGTGCGAGATGCGGGAGAGTCCCGTCGCTTCCTCACTTTGGTCACGGCTCAGACGCGCTTTCCGTCTGCGTCAAACGTCGCCTCTCCAATAGACTTCGCCCTCTACCTTCACTCCCCAATAATGCACTCGGGCAGAATGATCATGGGTCTTTTCTCTGTACTGCCATCACACTAATGAACTCAACGTAATCCGCAGGTTCGCTTCACACGTCTCAGTCCGCTGCCGATGTTGGCTTCCAGACTTCCAGCCATCTAGACCCAACACACACCTGGGCAGTTCGCGACTACGTCATGAGACTGCATGCGTGTCACATCGGGACTTTGGCTGCAGTCCCGGCAGACCAATAGAATGCTTTACCAGAACGCTAGCCCGCCATACCACCCCGACCCCTTCATCGCTTTTCTTACGCGAATGGCGTTGTCGCTTTGCCATGTTCACTCACGGACAACACCCTTAGTAGCTATCTCCGCGCTTGCCCAGGTGGGCGGGTACTGGTGCAAGGACGCGGCCATTTGGCTCACTTTGCACCACCCATCACCTGGAACATGTGCCATTCGGACCCCATCGCTCAATCTTCAGTCGCCTGGTCTCTGGGTCCCAGTCCCCACCGTTGCTGCTGTTTACCGCGTCACGTACCAGCCCCACCGCTGTTTCTGCGAGCACGCGACATATCATTTCACGCCCGCGGCTCAGAACGCTGTGTAACGTTTCCCGTAAGCCGCACAGACTCTTGCATGGGTTCAGTCGACCCTAGAACTGCCGCCGACTGGCTGCCTTCCCGAGAACCCATGTGCCTGCCCAAGGTTTGAGCGATTTACACTCGCCGTGATCTCTGCTTCCAGCCACCCAGCCCTTGCCCCGACTGCCGCACTCCCATCTCCGTCCCTGGAATACCAGACACACAGCCACCACCCCAGGAACCGGCGCCTTGCATATTGAACAAACGACAACTTCAAGCCCAGCGCCCTCGTTAGAATAGTAGTGACACCTACATCCTGATGCAGGTAGAGGTGGCGCAAGTCTGATCCGGAAGAGACGGCAACGCTGCTTCCATCACAGTCAATCCCCACAATGTATCAGCGCTAGCGCCCACGGCGTCCACGTCTATCACCGTCAACGTTCACGTGGCTATGCATGGTAGCTGCATGTCACCCGCAGACGGCAAACCCGAGGCGAATCTTCGGCACGACATGGCTGAACGCGCTGTTGGTCAAAGACAACGTCACTGCGCAGCAGGTCATGATACCAGAAACCCGTAACAAAGACCAACCTGTCAGTTGGAAAATAGAACGAGGCTATACCCAGTATACATTGCGGCGGAGAAACGCAATGTAGTCGACGAATCCTAGACGTTTGGAAAACACACGCAAGCATTGGGATGCAAGACCGTTGTCCTTTGCTTACCTGGCGGTGCGGAAAGTCAGTATTGAAGTCCAATATCTTTTCCGTCGGCACATCCGCAGTTGCAAACACCGGCGCCGGAAGCTGTCCGCGTGGTATCGGGCGCTCGCGCAGTGGTGATTTTGAAGAGACGGCACTCATTGTCTTCTAGACTATGTTTGGAGAGTCAATTGTATTGTTACAATATCATGGCCTCTGCAACGGCCTGGGCCTGTGCTGTCTTGCGAGCCCCTAGCATCTTCACGACGAGCTTATCTTCGGTACTCGGTCATGATTAAATATCACCCCATACGCAGATACCTCCTTTACCATTATCGAAACGGCCCGTCTATCTTTTTCATCATCCGATCAGCCACTGTTTTCATGCCCTTCGGCGAACATGTACCAAGCCAACGAACTCAAGCGCTCGTCTTACGACTCCCCTTCCACCCCTCAAAACACTTTGCCCCGCGAGGATTTTGTGGGCCCTAATCGGCAACGGGCGCACGACCACGTTGAGAGGGTCGTTCCTCGCGCCGGCAATGGTATGTCTTCCACGACCCTTGGCACTTTCGTCTCATCTAATAGCACTTCAGGCTCGGCATCGACGGCTCCACCCACCAATATTCTCGATCACAGGCCGATAGAACTACCAGATCACGTAGTCATCGCATGTCCCCGGCGCATCCACTCTCCCGCGCGCGCGATTCGCGACGATCCAAGCGACAAACAAGAGAAGATCAATCGATACCTCGATGAGCTGGACGCGGCGGTAACCGGAATCGACCAAGAACTAAGGGGCTTTTACAAAGTGCGGCCTGGCGGACAGGTAGCTCCATGGCGTCTGTCGCATAACGGCGGATCGAGCTTGAGGTGGGGTTTCCGCACCGAGGAGACGCAGCCCCTCGAAGACCTCACGGCCGTTTCTGGTGGGCTTCTGGTGCTCCTCCGCCACGGAACCGAGTACTGGGAGCCTGGCTTTGGGGGCACAATCGAGGCTGGCCACACCGTCTGCCCAATGGGCCCCCTTGGATCGTCGGAACCCGTCGATATTAGCCACCGACACACGAGTCCGAGCCTCATTCCACCGGCCGCTGATCGCCCGTGGGGGGAAAACATTACCGACCGGCCCGGCTCCGAACCAAAGCGCTCAGTCAGCGCTTCCTATCAACCGCCATATGGTGAGCTGCCCAAGCATTGGGTGGAGAAGCTCAGCCACTCAACTGGGTCACATTCTCGCGCTGATGGAGACGACCTGTACCGTCGGGACTCATTCGACGAGAGGTCGTATGCGCCCGAGGGATTAGTCCACCTCCAGGAGAATGACTACGAGCTTGCCCAGTTGAGTATCAACCCATGCAAGCTTAGCCAGACACGCCACGAAGAAGGTGAGCTTGAACAAATGTACCATCGGGAATACCTTCTCACTGGCATAGCTGAGGCCACCGTTGCCCTTCCACCTAGTCCCTCTGACGGCTCCGAAGACGTTGGGTATGAGGCAGATGATGAGCCCCTAGCTGGTTTACCCTTTGACGAGGAGTCTTTCTCAGATCCGGCTGTACCCGGGCTAAACATGGATTGGGTCTTCCCGATCGAATCTTCCACACGGATCTACGAGGATCCTGTGAAGCACGACCAAGGCCACTTCGTCGCCCACGTCTACGGCGATGCTTCGGTAAGCCCCTTCACCTCTGCACCCAGTCTGGGGTACGTGGAGAGGGCCACTGTCGAGGCTACGAATTCCACGGACTGCAACCCTTGCAAGAAGGTTGGTGCTTCATCTAACACCATCGCCTCAAACTCCTCCGAAGAGATCCAGGCAATTCACGATGTAGTCGGCCCTCAGCCTACCTGGCCTCGGATTCCGACGCGCCAAGAGGCCGGCAACGACCTCGCCGTAGACATGTGCGAAGATGCGGAGCAGGCACGCGAGGGAGCCAACTGTCGGCCGAAGGATGTCTTCTCTGTCATCCCTTTTGTCAAGTCCATCGGCAATCGTTTTGTTAACTCTGTTGTCGCGCGTCTTTATCACCGCCCTCGGGATCGTTCTTTCCGATCAAGAAGAGATGGTAGGGTCAATATGAGCGGCTGTTGAGGACTATGGCAATTTGCGGAGTTGGCGAGTGCATTCAGCACGACATGTGTTCGGTGTTTTGGTGATTTCTGGTATATTCAGGGGCATGGTGTTCATGTTGGAATCAAAGTCACTTCTCACTCAGGGCATAAACATTGGTATCATTTAATGTGTGAGTTGGCGCGCCATGTCATTCATTTCCTAGCTTGGGTCACCACCTCAAGCCTTTACGTTTCTTGCTTTCAGCGCATCGTCAATGTAAAGTATATTGCCCTCGCTTTTGAGCTTGAACTTTGCGCGTTATTCTACGATTCCCCGGTTCAATATGTCCTTTTCATAGAGGCACCGACGCATTTACCTTACGAGTTTCCGCTTCCCGCTTCGCGCTTCCTGCACACAGTATCTCGGCGGGCGGGAGGCGAGGGTCCTAATGTGCTAGCTTTCAGTCAACTCAACGTCGGAACTGCACCTGCATTATCGAGTTTTGTTCATTAGCTACAACGCCACGTCGCTAAACCACCTTCACTACAGGCGTATACACGTTACACACGCTCTAAACACTTTATCTATAATATAAATATTTATATATTTTATTATCTATTATTTATCTAATATTATATTTTTAATTTATTAGTAAACTAATAATTTTATAGCCTATAAACTAGTTCTAAAAGAGTAAAGTCTATTACTAGCCTACTAAAAAATATATAACTAAAAGTTTTACTTACTTTTAAAAGTAAATAAGCTAAAGCTTAAAGCTTTAATACTACTACTTTTAAAGTAGTTAAAGCTTTTAAATTTAAGCTAGCTATAAAGCTATTCTAATACTAAAGTACTTTATAAAATTTTTTTAATACTAATTTCTAAAAAGATTATAATATAATTATATACACTTATTAGCTTATAACTAATAAAGTAATATATTCTAAAGGTTTATAGTTAGAATATATATACTAAAATCTCTTTTAGTAAAAGCGCGCTTTTTCTATTTTATAAGTTACTTTTAGAAATTTAAAAATATATTTAAAAATATAAGTAGCTTAAATTTAATACTAGATACTACGCTAGTTAAATAATTTATAAGTCTTTTTAGTATTTATAAAAATTAAACTAATCTTATACTAGTTATATTACTTTACTACTTTACTAAGAAGCTTTACTAAGTTACTTTATTATTAATTAATTACTTACTATATAACTATATTACTATTACTTACTAAAGCCTATATAAGCTACTTTATATTTATTAAAGAAAAAACTATTAAAAAGACTATTTTAAAAGCTATACTAGTAGCTATAGAATAAGATACTATCTATATAATATAGAATTTAATTTAGATATATATATTAAATTATCTATATTATTCTAAGTTTATAGATAGTTTTATTAATACTTTTATTATTCTAAAAGGTTATCTAGTTAAAGTAAAGCTATTTTTTATTTAGTTTTTTATTTTTTATAAGAGGCTAACTCTAAAGGTAGGTGCTAGAAAAGTAATAGATAAATTTAATAGCCTAGAAAGAAGAGCTTTCTAGGTAGCTATATACTTTAGAAGAGTTTTCTAAGCTTAGCTAAAACTAGACTAGGTTTCTAAGGTTTTTAGCTAAGAACTTTTCTAGGCGCAGTCTATTACAATAGCTCTCTTCTCTTCTAAGTATTATATTACGCAGCCGCAAAGTCTATAGTTATATAATTTTCTAAGTATAAATACTGCAAAATTTTCTGTCTAAGCGCTGCGTTCTAGCGCCTTAGCTAGAAAAAATTAAGTAAGCTGCACTATAATAAGAATCTACCTATTATACTTATTCTCTATCTCTATTACGTATAAGATTAGTAATCTTACCTATAATACTTTCTATATTTATTCTTACGCGTTACTATCTTTATTACTCTCTTTCTTACTTACTCTGCCTTTACTATACTTTCTAGGCTTAACACTACTATTACACTCTACTACTTACGTTATAGCGCTAGTAAGCTTAGTAAATCCTCTAGCGTATTAGTAAGTTTCTCTACTCTTTTACCTTTACTTATAAGCTTTACTAACCTATATAATAGCCTACTAAGTTAGTAAAGCGTCTGCGTTATAACTTCTCTATTAATAAGGTTATACTACTTAATACTAACAGCAATCTAGAGAACATTAGTAAGAAGCTAATAATCTCTAAGGTCTATATTTACTGCGTTTATCTCTTTAAAGAAGAGAAGAATAAGTATATAGTCTACGTCTTTAATAAGTCTAATAATAAGACTTATAACTAGTGTAAGGCAAAGCAGCTTTAATATACTATAGTAAGTCTTCTCTTTCTTTACTTTTCTTAGATATAGCTAACTTCTTAAGGTGCCTTCTAAGCTTAAGAACACTATCTACTAGTTCTATTAATTAGCGTATAATAATTCTGTGCTTTCGCGTCTTATAAGAGACTTAGTCTATAACCTTCTTCTACCTCTTCTTAGTAAGTACCTAAAGAAGCTGCCTAAAAGTTTAAAGTAAGGCTATATTAATAAGCTCTTTCTAGTCTTAACTAAGACTCTTCTTACTAAGCTTATCTCTATTATAAAGTCTATCTAGGCTTTATCTAAGAAGAATGCGCAGCTTATAGAATCTCTAGTAAGTTTTCTTACTCTCTTCTTAGCGTTTTTCTTACTAACTTATATATAGCTCTTTACCTTTAAGACCTCTACTAATATATCTAGTATCTAGCTCTGCGCAATTACCTTCTCTACTATTTTTAATACTAATTATCTCTATAATATTATCTACGCCTCTAAGTGCATTATAATAATAACTCTAAGTAAGTATCTGTACAAGAATTATAATCTAGAGAATAAGTACTATAATATCTCTATATTTGCTAATTCTCTAAAGTAGTAGAAGTTCTATACTACTTCTAAGAGGCATTATACTCTTAAGAAGAAGCGTAATAATACTAAGAAGAAGAAGGCTTAAGCATGTTATAATAAGTAGTTAGGTCTTAATAGCCTAAGTTAGAGCCTTAATAGTTATAAGTCTAGTAATTAAGGTGTTATTAGTATCTTTAGTTAGTTGTCTAAGTTAGTATTTTGTCTATTAGTTACCTTACTATAGGTTTATCTTTCTATAGAGTTTTATTCTATTATAATACTCTCTACTTTTAGGTAATAAACAATTTCCTGTTTCTTTCTTATCTTTATTCTTCTGCCTCTATAATATTACCTTCTCTCTCTAGTACACTATTCTTCTTACTAAGAGTATATACTCTATTACCTTATTAATAATAAATTTTAGTTACGCTGCCTTTAGTAGCGCAGTTCTTTAGAGTTTTCTTTTCTAAAGTCTATTAGAAGAAATCTATCTACCTTTCTAGTATGCGCTAAGAAGGTTTTCTAATCTATTAGAGTAACTATCTTACTTATAGCTATAGCTAGTTTCTATAAGAGCTTATAGTATCTAGTCTATCTTATAAGGTATTCTAGCCTTATTTCTTATTCTACTCTTCTTTATCTCTTACTAACAATCTTATTAATGCAGTACATAGTCTGTAGCTCTCTATCTACTACTTCTATTAGAGCTTCTAGCTACAAATTATCTACTACTTAACTAGGTAGTAGGTTCTGCAGGTTAAGTCTTAACTAGCTAATATAGAAGACAGAATATATTCTAGGTAGCGTATTAAGCTTTACATTAAACAGTAAGATTACTTCTATAACTTTATACTAGCTATTCTTCTAGTCTAGCTTTATACTAGAACGTCTGTTTATAAGGTTAAGCCTATATTAGAGCTATACTCTATCTTCTACTTGTAGCCGCGGCGCTTCTTATCTATAGTAGTTAGTCTATCTCTTCTATTCTTACTATGCTTTAGCTATTCTAGCCTAGACGTATTTAAATACCTTCTTAAACTTATTAGTTATAGCAATAGTAGATACTTTAAGAGCTAGCATACTATAGGCTAGCTTATTAAAGTTATTCTTCTAAATTAGGTCTACGTTGTACCTATATTATAGAAAGAAGGGGCTTACTTCTATAAAGGCAGCGTTTCTTCTCTTAATCGTAATCTATGCAATTAGACATAGCTTTACCTAGTTATTCTAGTTCTAGTTAACGTATGTTCTAAGATACGTCTTAATAGTGCTATTTATACGCTCTATTAAGCTATTAGTTTAGAGGTAGTAGGCTATTAAAATTCTACGTTTAATTTCTAGTTTTACGTATATTATTATCTAGAATCTGCTAATAAACTAGCTGCCTTAGTTAGAGACTATAGCGCTTAGAAGCTAATAGTATATAACTACTCTCTTAATATATATCTAGAAAACAGTCTCTACGCTAATGTCTTTAAGTAGAATAAGAATAATATTCTTACTTAAGTAGTTAGTAATAACTATAAGATTAGTATAGCTATTACTTTTAAGTAGACCTATAACAAAATCTATAAAGACTTTCTTCTAGATTCTGTTAGGTAGTAGTAATAGATAGAGAAGGCCTTATTTTATCTCTCTCTAGAGCTTTACGCAGCTATATTAAGTACAATTCTAGATATACGTCTATACATTAGTAGATATTTTTAGCTAGAAGTAATTACGCATAAGTATAGAGTAAGTAATCTTCTAACTTAGATAGCTGCTCGCTAGAGATTTATAGACTTCTAAAATAAGTCTTATATAGAGAAAAGAGTCTTCTAGCACCTATTTTCTCTCTTAATATTAGAGAAGCTCTTTCTTGTCTATAGAGTATTCTACTAGAGAAACTTTTAAGTTTAAGTCTAGAGAGAACTTACGTTAACTGCTTGCAATAGCTTTATATATAATATAGTAGGTTTTATTCTTATAAGTAGCTACTTTCTATTTATCTTCTAATAAGGCTTCTTCTTCTTCTTCTTCTTTAGCTACTGCGTCTTCTCTCTCTTTATTATCTCTAGTAAAGGCTAGATAAATTATAGCTAGTTGCAGCAGTCTCTTAGTTTTAGGCAGCTTCTTCTTAGTATCTACAGAATTATTTATCTATAGAGAGAAGTAGGCTTCTCTTCTACTGCGTTTACGTCTCTACTACTACGTTTTACTAGACTAGTTATGTCTAGGTTATAGTAATAGTAACTCTCTTAGAGAAGAACTACTATTATTTACCTACGCGCTTTGCAACTGCTTATTTAGATCTAAGTTATCTAACTCTAGTAGTAGCTAACTACGTCGCCTCTTTAGATTAGAGGTAGCTAGCTCTAGTAGTAGCTAACTACGTTAACTCTTCTTAGGTTTAAAGGTAGTAGTAGATCTTCTATTAAGAGAAATTGCCTTTAGACCTTAAGTGTTAAAGTACTACAACGCTTCTACTTCTACCTTCTTCTTATTAGAGAGAGCGTTACTAGTAGAGTTAATAGGTTAAAGTAGTTAGAAACGCTTTAAGACTTCTTTTTTATCTACTACACCTACTAGAGCGTTTTTGTTCTTTCTTAATAATACGTTCGCTCTACTATTAACTATTCTAGAGTAGTACTTAAAGGTTAGATTATACCTACTTAATATCTCTACCTAGTAGACGTATCTCTCTAATAGAAGTCTTGTTTTATAGAAGTACTCTAAGTTCTTATAATCTATAATTACTATAAAGGCCTTAGCCTTCTTTAAATCTATGTTAAAGTGTTTAAGGCACTTTATAACTACTAGTAGTTTCTTATTATAAATTATGTAATTAGACTTTGTAGCAGTATACTTAGCAGAGAAGTATTCTACTACTTAGAGTACCTTATTAGAATAGTACTAAAAAAGTACTTCTTCTACTATAAATCTAGAAGCGTTGCACTCTAGTACTATCTCTAGATTCTTGTTAAAGTTCGCTAGCGCTAAGTTAATAATAAATAAGGTCTTAAGTTTCTTAAATGCCTCTTATTATTTTAGTCTCTATTAGAATACGCTTTCTTTTCTAGTAAGCTTAGTAAGTAGAGCTATAATTAAGAAAAAGTTCTTAATAAACTATTAATAGAAGTTCGCGAAACCTATAAAGCTCTAGATTCTCTTTATTAATATAGGCAGCGCCTAATTCTTAATAGCCTTAACCTTTTTAGAGTCTATGCTAATACCTTTACCTACTTTAATAATAAATTCTAAGTACTTAGTCTTCTTTACGCTAAACTCGCTCTTGTCTATATCTAAGTATAGACTAGTAGCGCCTAATTTCTAAATAATAATCTTTACCTTCTACTTATAGTTCTTTCTTAAACTAGAAGACTATATTAGTATGTTATCTAAGTACGTAGAGTACTATTTATCTAGGTGCTCTCTTAGCGTATAGTTAATATATCTCTAGAAGGTGCTTAGCGCGTTCGCAAGTTTAAATAGTATTACTAGCTATTTATAAAGGCTAAATCTTGTATAGAAGGCTATTTTCTATTTATTACCTTTAGCTATATAGATCTTATAGAAGGCCTAAATAATATCTACCTTTATAAACTATTTAGCTTCTAAGATCTAAAAGAGCGTCTTATAGATTAAGAGAAGAGAATATTAGTTCTTCTTTATTATCGCGTTAAGTATATAATAATCTACGTAAAAGTAAAGGCCTTCTTCTAGCTTCTTTGCAAATAACACTAGAGTAGTAGCGCTAGATCTACTTACTCTAATAAACCTCTAGTCTAAGTGTGTAGTTAACTTCTTTCTTAAGATAAGAAGTTTCTCTCTACTTATACTATATAGTAGACTCTATAAAATCTCTACTATCTTTTTATCTTTCTCTATAATCTTAATTGTATAATTAATAGAGAGCCTATATAGAGGCGCTAGCTTATCTACTTCTTTCTTTATAAATATATAGAACTCTAATTATAAGTAATTAGGTAGCTTATCTCTAGAGTTCTCTTTTAGTTTCCTATTTAGAGCCTTCTATATATTAGCTAGTAAGGCCGCCTATACTTATACTACTTTATTTTTTCTTAATCTCTATGTCTATGCTATAAAGGCACTAGCAGAAATAGAGAAGAATACGTTATATAGTTTTCTTTCTTTCTTACTATAAACTTAAGTACTACTTAAGTATATAAAAAACAATTTCTTAGCTAGAGCTAGAACTACGTTATTCCTGTCTATCTAGAGGCGACTAAGAATAATATTATATTTGTTCTCGCTCTTAATCTTCTATAACTAAGTATCTTTCTTATACCTATTAATATCTATAGATACTCGCGCTATATAAGTTATCTATTCTACTTTACTTCTAATTCTAATTATAGAACGTTAGAGAACTTCTATGTGCGTTAGGTTAGCTTACTTTATAAACTTAGCTAAGACTATTCTAAATATAAGATAACTAGTGTTAATTATAGTATATATAACTTTAGTAGTATTAATTAGTAAGTATATTATTATTAGAGTTTTATTAGGCTATTTTCTTTAAAACTCTACTAGTCTCTCTACTCTTTCTAACTTCTTATTCTTCTGCCTGTAATTTTAGGTAGAAGAGTCTAGTTTTCTAAGTTAGAAACTTCTTTATTGCTACTATTCTCTTCTACTTTAGCGCGTAGCGCGCTTACTATCTTAACGTAAGTAGAGCCTAAAGAGTTTATAGCTAGTAGTAGAGAACATTATATAGTATAATACCTATTCTTACTACAGCGTATATATAAGCGCTTCTTTCTTTAGCGCGCCTACTTCTTATTAGTTATCTATTTTGCGCGCAATTTGTCTAAAAGGTTTCTACTAACCTTTTCTACGTGCGCCTTAGTAGGCTTCTAATCTATAGTATTACCTCTACTTATTAACTATCTAGTTTAGAACTTATTAAAGTTTTACTCTAGCTTTGCGCAGTACTAGTTTTTCTTAATAATTCTTACGCAATCTATTAGTTGCGTAATAGTCTAGTTATCTAGAATAACTATAGGTATTATAAGCTACCTAAGGTCTAGTCTTAAGGTACTAAGGTACTATGTCTTAAGGTACTTATTGCAAAATTCTCTAGTATTAAAAGTAAGCTTTATAAAAGCTACGTTAAATTTGTCTAAGTATGCCTTACTACTTTACTTAAACGTTATTAACTTTCTTTATAATCTCTTCTCTAATATATTATCTAAGAACTACTAGTCTAGAAACTTCTAGAACACGTTTGTATTACTAGACTTCTTAAAATAACTTATCTAAGATAGCGTAATACTTGCTACTCTATCTATTAACCTAGAGAAGATATACTCTAGTTAGCTTTCTAGCCTTCTTCTATTATATTGCAGCTTATTTGCTATCTAGAGTTTAAACCTTTAGTAGTTACTTTAGTCTCTAGTAAAAGAGTAGAGGTCTAGAATCTTAATAAATTGTAATAAGTTAGCTTAGGCGTTTTGCAGCTTAAGAAGTTTAGCTTTAGCTTATTTAGCTTTTATAGTATATATATTAGTTAGAGTAAGAGAGAAAGAGAAGGCAGGCGTATTTAGAAAAAAAGAGTTGCGTTGTATATTATTCTTAAGTTACGCAATTCTATAAGAAAGAAGGTTTAGCGTTTCTTAAGTAATTACTAGTTCTGCAAGTAGTTCTAGAAGAGTAGTATTATTCTCTATAAGTTAGTTAGTGTTAGACATATCTAAAGAGAGAAAGACTAAAGTCTATTTAGTCTATATTCTTAATATCTCTTTAACTAGCTAAAGTTTAGTCTATCTCTTATTAGCGTCTATCTCTGCGTCTAACATAGACTAGAGTTACTAAGTAATATACTCTTAGCTATTACTCTACCTTACTAGAGTAATAGTATACTAGGCTATATTCTCTACTAAAGTGTGTAAAGTTATATCTGTAATAAGAGAGTTTCTATAAACTTTCTTAGAGTGTTAATTAAATTTAATTATAAGAGGCTAACTCTAAGAGTAGGTACTAGAAAAGTAATAAATAAATTTAATAGCCTAGAAAGAAGAGCTTTCTAGGTAGCTATATACTTTAGAAGAGTTTTCTAAGCTTAGCTAAAACTAGACTAGGTTTCTAAGGTTCCTAGCTAAGAACTTTTCTAGGCGCAGCCTATTACATTTTTATATTTAAAAAACTTACTAATAAAATATATAAGCTATTCTAAAATAGTAAGTATAATTTTATTTTTATAGACTAGGTAGAAAATTATTTAATTAGTAAGCTAACTAAAAAAAAGCTATTAATTACTATTACTATTTATATCTATAATTTTATATATATAGTAAGACTAAATAAGTAGCTTATACTATTTCTATACTTAGTATAAGCTATATACTAGTAATATAAGGCTATTACTAGAATTGTAAGTATAAATAATAAAAAATAAAATACTAGAAATAAGACGTTTATAGCTTATTTTCTCTAACTTAATACTATTACTTAAATAAATACTATAGTAGTATTCTATAGTTACGTTAAATAAAATCTTTTTACTAGTAGTTATTATATTAATATTACTAGCTAAGAATAAAGATAAAGGTTTAGTTAATAAAGAATAGATATAGTAAGTTTTATTAGTAGTATTTCTATTACTATATATTATATTATTACTAGATATTTCTAGTTATTTCTAGTTATAGTATAAACTAGAAAGTTATATAAGTAAGTGTAGAGTTAGTCTATAAACTAGTAATAATCTTATTACTAATAGTAATATATTCTAAATTAATATTAAAATTCTTTTAGTAGTTTTAAAAAAGACTAGCTTAGAGTCTTTTAATACTTTTTAATATCTTTTTACTATAAAAATAACTCTAAATTAGGCTTAAGGCACTATTATATTTTTAATACTATTTTTTTTAAGTAGTCTTATATATTTATTTATATTAGTACTTATATATTATATAAAGTAAGTATATAGTTTATTTTCTTATTATTATTTAATATTACTAAAAAAAAATACTTAATATATAAAAGCTAACTTTTTTAAAGTAAGCTAGTATATAAAAAGTATTATTTTTATTAGTAGCTTATATACTATTACTTACTTATTTTAAATAAAAGCTTAGGCTACTAGTATAATTTCTAAGTAAATATTAGTAAAACTTATATAAAATATAGTAAGTACTTACTTTATTAAGTATTTATATAGTAAGTATATATTTTTAAGTTGTATAAAAACTTTATATATAGCTTTTAGTAAAAGTAATACTAAAAAGTTTATAAAATAGCTAATTACTTAAAAGTAGTATTTTTAGCTAAAAAAAGTAGTAGTAATAATATTAAAAAAAAATTATAACTCTAATTATAGCTATAGTTAAGTTATTTAAGTTCTAAATAAAAAAAGTAATAAACTAAAGAGTAAAGTATACTATCTTATATATTATATATAAGAAAGAAAGTAAAGTTAAAATCTAGAAATAGCTTTATATATAGGTACTAAAATTCTTTATAAAACTTAGATTAGGTATAAACTCTAGAGACTTATACTACTAGCTAGCTAGTATAAACTTTTATTAGCTATATACTTACTTATATAAGTAATTATATTATACCTTACACTATAGGTAATATATTTACTTTTATCTAGTTATTATAATATATTATATACACTTACTACTATAGCGCACGCGTAATTATTTTAAGTTTATCTACTTATAGTAGTAAGTATATATAATACGTTATATTAACTTACTACTATAGTAGTGCTATCTAAAGTTTTAATATTTCTTAGTAGCTTACACTACTACGCTAAAATACTAACCTCTATAATTATCTTATTTTAAATAGCTAATTAAATTTTATAAGCTTAACTAATTAGCTTTTATACTTCTATTTTATATTATTTAGGTATAAAACTCTACTTTATAGAAAATAAAAATAAAGCTTTTATACTCTTCTTTAACTTAAATATATATATAAATTTTAGACTTTAGTTTTATTTTATTCTATTTTATAGTACTATAATAACTTATTAATAATAAGCTACTTATAACTTTTATAATATATATAAGATATATAATAACTAAATCTACTTATTAAATATAGAAGAGATGCGAAAGAGGTTACTACGGGCGTGCGCCCTCTGTAGTGCGCAGGTTGGACGATTTGCTAGTAGCCTGCCGTGACACCTGACTCAGCACGTCGCGTTCCATTACTGCCGAAGAAAATCCATCTTGCAAATTCTCCTATGCTCAGGTGACGCATCATACTCATCGAGTCGCTCCCGCGCCTGTACCAAGGAGTGTGCGTCGTCTTTGTCGTCGATGCAGGGCTTGCAGCCGTATGGGTGACTAAACTAACGGCGCTATCGTCGTCGGCGCGCGGACACAGTGAACCGCTTGTAAAGGGCCGTCTTATTACGACGGGCGTGTGGTTGTGGTTGTGGTTGTACTGGGCTTGTTGGCGGGCCTCGCCGCGGGTTAAATTATCGCTCTTCGCTTCGTTTTGCGAGGAATGCGCATGCGGAGTCCGTATCGGGATGTCGCTGGCAGGTTCACTTGATGGTGCGCGTTGTGGGCCGAGAAATGGTCGAAGCTAAGCACCGTCACAGCCAGCGTTGAAAGTGAGGTGGTGCTGAACGTGACGTCATTGGTGCCATAATGGGCCATCGACAGGAGGACTGTCGCGTGTACAGTAATTTCAGCGAAGCGTTCGTGACTGGGGCGACAGGCTGGTGGGTGAGACGAGCAACATTGGCCAGGCAACGGATAGAAACGGAAGAGTCAGATGTCAAAAGAGGGATCAGAATGCATCGGGAGCCCAACCAGTGCAAAAGGGCGAGGCGCCATGGCTGCCAGAGGCTCGGTTCTGACTAGCTCACTCTGCCCGCGCGCTTGTGGCGCCCGCCAAAACTAGATCCCGCTAGCGCTTCCCACTCCACACATTTTCAGCGCTCCCTGTCAGTGTGGGGGCGCTCGAGTCCAAGGTTTTTGCACCCCACCAGACATCGCTGCCGGCCCTGGAAAAAACACGTGCATGGCAGAATTCCTCATCAGTCTGAAACATGAGATCTATCCTTTCTCGGCTCAGGCTTCACTGCAACAAACGCGCGAACCCCTTCACGCAAATTAATCAATTCCTGCTTCGCTTTTCATCGCAGAGATATCTCCTTGACCATCTTTACATTGGCTTCTGATGCGACCAGTTTCGCAGTCGTCTGATCCAATCGGCTGATAAATTGCTTACAACATCTCGCCCACCTTTTCTTTGATACTTGTAGTTCTGTGTTTGATGCGTCTTTCTTCTCCGTCATGTTGGACTACCAAAAGTATGGGCAACTATCAACCTTCACTACCCGGGCGGTCAAACCTCACGAGCCATTCGTTCTCCCTGCACTATGCACTTCTCGACTTCTTTCTTCGTCGCCCAAGCCATGTATACTAGAGCCAGCACTGATCGACGGACTTTTCGCGTATCGCTCGAGACGGCGAGTGACGTTGGCAACATTCTTCTCAAGACGAGTGGTATCCTCCTCAATCCTACGCACCACCGACTCGGCCCTAGATTTCAGTGATACCAGTGTCGGACTGGGCGTCCATGATTCCGTACCACCAGTCATTGGATGGGGTCTGATGTGCGTCGTTGTCGGGAGATCTTCACGGCTGACGCAATGTTGAGGCTCAGGGTTGCCAATGCGACTTTCGTTCCTACAGCCAAGGTGACAAATACTGGGCGCAGGTGCTGTTGGCCTCGCCTCACCGTCGATAGAATCACTATGCGTGCGATCGCCGCTGGTAGGAGTGTTGGCGCGATCCGCACCCTCGACTGAAAGATGGAGCGAGTGGCAGCAACTCTCGCGTGCCTCTCGCATCATGGCCGTTCCGTACTCGCTCAATTCGGCCTCGGATAGGTCTTTTGCATGGCGGCACGGGCTGCGCGTAGTTGTTTGAGTGTTGCCTGAGTTGGGGCAATTCGCCATGGCCACGGTTTGACTTGCAGGAGATTTTGGTTCACGTCTGCGATCTGCTGGGGAAAGCGGATATTGGCGGGCAGTATTTCAGCTAGAAAGTAATGGTAATGAATCGCTGGAGACTTATCATCTAGCATAATAACGCGATTGTCTGGGACAGTCATGTGTATGATTGTGAGATTGGCAATCGCAAGGTACAGCACGCGACATATCGCGTACATGACCTTGTGCGAGCGCGTCGGTTAGTGAAGATGAGCAAGGCAAGCGTCAAGGGCCTAGCAAATGATCGACCTCCCAGAAGAGGTGGATGGAGCCATCATGGGAAGGCATACCGTATCTGGAGAATCCCATGGCGAAAAACCTGAACAGTCCATGATGCACAGCGTCGACGATTGCGTCGCGGAACTCGTGAACAAAGGGCAGGACAATCCAGCCGAATGCCCAAGGTGTCAGACTCTTGCAGAATTGGATGCGCGCGAGATGGCAAGAGTGTTGATGGTTACATGTGATGTGGTGAAGGTGTGGTGTTCTACTCGAGCAGGGTGGGGCTGCGACGCTACGCCCTAAAACGATCAAGCGCCCCAGAACCTTCCAAGTTCAGACCATCACGACGTGCACGACATCCGGCCTACATCTCATGTCTCCGAATTCTGCGCGACTCCTGCGCCCGTCGCGCCCACGGGCGCCACGTCCCCCCAATTCTCGTTGCTGACTTCAATGTTCACATGAATGTGGCATGGCGTCTCGATCTCCAACACGTCGTCTTCGGCAAGGTAGTGTCTGCGTCGGCATCAGCACCGGGCTACACATCCTCACGCCGTCCAAGACTCGTCTTCGGGACATCGTTTTCCTCTCCCCACGCCGCACATCATGTGTGGTCATCGATTCCTAGCACGTTCAGGAAGCGCGTCATTGCCACAACGGAGATGTACGACAACAACAGCGAACTTCCCCGCGCCTCATCTCGGAGCCGCTATCGACTTTCTCACATCTCCTGCAACCTTGCGATCGAGCACAGCTTCACGTCACACGTGGCGCCTTGGACAGTCAACCTCTTGAGGACTCCAACCTACTGGCGCAGCAACAACTTCGTCTACCGCAATTTGAGGTGACGTCACTTGCAGCGCATATATTCGATGGGCCTCTACCACAATATTCTCCATTCCGTGACGACTTCGCCAATCAGCCACGATGCCGATGCGAGCGAACAGCAGCCTAGCTGGCACCAGGAGACCGACGCCCTCACCTTGGTGGTCGACAGCCATGCTATCAGGGCGTCATCCCACGCCAGCACCGACCGAGCCTGTCTTTCTGCTAGCGAGCGCAGCGCCGGCACGGACTTGGCAACCGTCAAGCTTCCCACAACGCTCGAGGCTGGCAAAGACACAAATGATGAGGTCGGCGACAGAGCGCACGACAGCGCAGAAGTGGTCGGTATACGACATGTCGTATTTTTGGCCACGACAGATCGCTGACACTTGCGCAGATACTGTTTACCTCCTCCTTCGTGACGAACGACCCCGTGACGAATGCACACACGCAGACCACCGATATGGCGTTCCATACAGACCAGTCCGCAGAATACGACATACACATACACAGGGATTATTTGCCAACGGGTCATGCAAATGACCAAATTGCTCTTCGTTTATTGATGAGCAACTTGGCTGGGACAGGGAAGAAGAGCTGGCTTGCTCTCTATTCTTCCTGTTGAAGGCCTGAACCGCGCCTTGCCCGCCGACTACGCGTCCGAAGTCGCTGTTATTCTGCGCGTGTCCTCCAACACGTGGGTGTCTCCTCCGCTTCCAGCGTCCGTCCTTGTTCACCATACTTTCTCCGGTACATTCTGGGTATCAGGGACCGCGAATCGATAGCGGGGCCTCCCGCGGCAGGGCGCGCATTCAAGAACATGAGGGCAGGATGCGTTTACGGGCTGACAACAGCCGCCTACCTTTCAAGCTTGCGGTACCCGCGGTTTCCACTGTCAAGATTGGACGTTCAGGGGGCATAAACGCAGGTGGGAGCATTTCCCGCGCCTCAATCTTGAGTTTCGCCTCCATTGCATTCGTCCGGAGTCTAACTAACACTCTTCACAGCATCGCCCTTCACCTCGGACATCCAGACCTGAGCGCCTTCCCCGCCCATCTCCGCGTCCCCGCCACATTCAATCACTCCGCCCTGATCAAGCGAACCTCTTCACCGACGTAAACCTCGATGCGCCGACCAGCATGACAAAGCTGCGTTGTACCATGCGACATAACTCGTTCAACGTGGATCATACACAACAAAACGATGGAATCGCAGTACAACTTGGTCTAGCATATGCGGGGAGCCCCTCGTTCCTTGATGAGCAGCCAGGCTGCGGCAAGGGAAGTGGAGCTGGAGAGGTAGCGCGTGTCTTTACGACGGGTACTACTCCACCTCATCGCACGCAGTGCGGACAACTTGCTGGTTGGTCGGCACCACGACGCTGCAAATGAAGGCTGAGGGGTCTGCGTTCCGCTCACGCTTCACATACGGCACATGGAAAGACCAAAAGCAACATGGGAGCATGGAGGACGAAAGTTGACGGATTCAAGGCTTCGGTACATGAGCTAGGCGTTGTCGTCGAGGGAGAGGTCTTGCAGGTTGTCGAGCCCCCTAAGAAAACCAACACCAGTTATATCGCGAGAGCCGACAGCAATACCAACTGTTGCGGTAGCAAAACAGCCATCTGCGACGTGGAAGAGAGATCAGGCGGATCAGATTATCAAAGCCGCAGCAAGCCACTCGTGAGTCTAACTATCGCGACAGTGCCTTCCACTTTGACTTACACCTACTCGCAGACTGAACGCAGGCCCATTAACGGGTTTCATCATACGTACTAGGGCTCTGGCGACCCGATTGCTTACCGCGACGCGCACTTTCCCGGACGCCTGCTATGTCACTTGCGATGAAGGAGTCTCCCGCGCATACCACGTTCGAGGCCGCCACCATGAATTACCTCTACCCTGGCAATGCTCCTCGGGATACAACAAATTTTCCGTAGTTACACCCGCGGTGTCGTCATTGCTGGTAGCGCAGTCACGTCTCGAGGGGAACCACCCGTCTGGCTCAACTGGGATTTCTGCAAAGACTGAGCGCGAAGACTAGTCAACAGCTGACTCAGCTTCAAACCTGACATTTCCAATCTCTCTGATTCAAAGTGTATCTTTGCGCAGGGTAGGGTCATAGATTGGGATAATTGTGAGCGGCTCGTTGGACTTGGCATCGAACTCGCGCTGAGGGAAGTGGCCCCCTACACATTGGAGAACAATCCCGGTGAGGAGAGCTTTGCGGTTGTCTCGGTTCAGACAACGTTCACTCGCTCCGCGTATTCAACCTTGTCTGCTCACGACTCTATCGAAAGAGCTTGGGAACTCCGGAACACGGCTTACTGGCGCTGCCCCATTTGGACATTGTTAACCATGTACAGATCTGGAATTGATTATACATTAGCGGGCCTTCATGACCTGCCACCCGGCGCCTGACAGCAGCGATGAAGGTGAAGGTGGGAGCGATTTGGGGCTCATCGTCCTCCCCGACACGTCGTCTGTCCACACTACCTTTTCCTTGATTGCTGCGACCATCGTCTTTGCCCCGCAAAGACTCCACAGAGACGTCTGGTAAGCGTAACACGCGCAAAGATTGGTGCTTCAACACACAGCCTAGTCAACTCACTCTCACACTATAGAACTTAATTCTACTTTTAGCAAGAGCGCATACCAAAGCGCCTGGCGACATGTGTGTGCAGAGGGAGTGGATGAAGAAGGTCGATCGACGAGTGCCTGTGCTTGGTATGGTCACCGAGACCAGTGACGAGCGCCATACCGACGAGACTGATGAGAACAGTGGTGAGACGCGTGACATCGGTGGAGAATGGAAAGTGAATGACTGGAAGAGCATTGCCGGTACAAACGACTGTCCATGGAACGAGCTGGATTCCTAGACGGGCGTCTGGAAGCTCTCGGTCAACGATGCGCAAGTACTGAAGACAAGGACCAGCTATAGAACAAAGACGACATACCAGCAAGAAGTCTTTGTGATAACGCCGCGCAGTACACGTCATGCGTTTAGTAGCCCTTCACGACCTCCATACCTGGGTATCGGATGATGTATGCTCCAGGCTTCTTCCTAGTAGTCGTACTTACGACGCTGGTCCGGACAGCATTTATCGCTGATCAAGCCATGCACCACGCGTCCAGACTTATAATGCCGTTGACTCACAGAACTGACCATTCGATCCAGAACCTTCCCCCAGATTGTCTTCATCTACCTCTTAGGCCGTAGGCCTTCGCAACACTTCCTATCGATCCAAATATCTCTCATGTACCACCGAGACTTCCGTTATCCGACATGCTCGCAGAGGGCGACCTGCTCTCATTCTCTGCCCCGCGGTGGCCATCAGAAACAGGTCGCTAGGGTCCGCCCTTGGCGTTTGCAGCTCCACCGTGGTGAGCGTGAACGTGAGACCAGAGGTGACTGAGGAAGCGCGTCTTGGCGTACAACAAGTCTCCCACTTCTCGCAACAAGTTGTTTGCTCATCCTCATTCTACCGCACACCAACGCCTGCAAGCCCGTACTCCTGCGAACAACGAACGACGAGACCGTCGCGATGGATTCCGCAAGCGAGGCCACCGTGATAAAATCAGAGAACGAGCCCGCTACGGTGCAACGCGCAACCCCGGCGCAAGAATGTGCGTTGACCCTCAGACACCGCGTTCAAAAGGATACGGTGCAATACGACCATCCCAAATACCTACCGATGTGGGTAATGGGCCTCATGGCTATTGTCGAGGTTGAAGAGATCGATCCTCTCAGTCGAATCGGATCCGGGGATAAGGCTGACCTCTCTGCCCAAGTTGAGTTGAGTGACGAGGCGTCAATCTGTAGCGATACCAACTGCTCGAACGAGCCAGCCTTTTACTACGACGAGATCGAATAGAAGCACGAAGGAGAAGCCTCCGGCTACGGCGCTGATATCTGTGACGAAGCCGAGACCATCGTTTCCACAGGCGACGAAACGGACTTCAAGGACCGCATTGCAACGGATCTCATAGCAAAAGCTGTGTACGAGGAGAGTGGTAGCGATACGGTGAATTGCGGGTAAGTACAGCTGCCGACTCACTGCGTCATTGGCCTGGCTAATGACCCCCCTCACAGACTCGATTCAGATCGCGCAGACGGTCTACCACAACGATTAGGAGCCACAGCTCTAAGGTGGATCCAGGTTAAAATTCTCGCGTGTCTTCTATCCTCCCGCAAACGCACATGTCCAACGCCGCCTGCCTCAACACCAAAGACCGCCGTGTCAATCAATTTGACGCGGTGGATACGATACTGACAGTCCAGACTGGCTTTTTGAGACCACATACGACGACTGCGCGGAGACCACAGGAAGATAAATCATCAAGGAGGCGTTGCAGTTCACCTTTCCAGAACATGTTGGTTCCCTGGTGGACTACCAAACCTGCGTTTGCCATTTGCATGTTCAGCTCCAGGTTATCATGGGACCAAGAAAGACTCGAGCCAGAGATGATGAAACTGGACAATCGCGAACACCTCGCTTCGTTCTCCACTCTCAAACCATACTCGATACCAATGAAGAGGAGGAAGAGGTATGCAAGCTCAAGGCGTGAGAGCATGATGCTCTTGGGTTGGAGGAGTACGAAACAGTGCGAACCCAAGAACAAGAAGCTGCTCAGGTAGAAGGAATTGACTTTGTCAAGGCTAGAGGTCTCGGAGTGATCAAAGCCCAGGGAATCAAGGTTGCCAGAGTCAGTCTTAGCCAAGAGTGATTACGCTCGCAGCACGTATGTGTTGTTTACTCGCTTACATGATCTATCAGATTTAATCTCAATCCTCTCTCCACGCTTGTCATGGACCTTGAAATTTGAAAACAGTAATTTCCAACGTTAGCTACCGTTACAGCAGCACCCACCCAGGCTCTTTTCTCTAGATCAGGAAGCTATACGCGGATCCGAGAACCAATGCAAGAAGCAGCAGGTCACGCCGAAGAACCAACGTACCGAGGACCCAAAGACTGCCCGAATACGTCGTACCAGCGACATGACAATCTTGATTACGACACAGTCAACGACGTCTCGCACTAAATTCTTTCAAGAGCTCCCAGTGATAACCCGAGTTCTTTCCACGGCTCACAATACCCCATATATCTGTTGCGGTTCACACGGATTCATATGCTGCCTTCAGACAACCGAAGGTCCGCGCCATTGTCACGCAGGCTTTCTTAGACCGTCATAATCTAGAGAACTCGAAGAAAGATCGCGTAAACATACCCATCTTGCCTACGCCCTCACTCCTCATCGCAAGTCAGAAGCCCGTTCATCTGAATTGGGGGTATTGCAAGGAATGATGGGTGTAAACATCTCGAACAACTTCGCTCAACGGCGCAGCCTTAATTTTATGCTGGAATTCAGGACACTATACGCGCTGGACATTCCACATAAAGAGTCTAGAAGTGATCATGAGCTCTCGTTCTAGAACGATAACGGCGCATGTTCCGCAGTCCGAAGCCGGTATCTTGCGTGGGCTTTCTTGCTGCCGACAGAACGCAGACATCGAGACAGTAGATTAGGGTCCAGCATGTCCGCTGAGTGCTAAACCTATCGCAGTAATGTGCAGCTGTTGTGGCGTTCTCGTCAATAACGGACAACCATTGCGGTGTCAAGGCGGCCATGACGCTTACGATCGCGTGGACCTAAGCAGTCAACGGCCTGCGAAGGCCAGCTGGGAAATAGAGTAGAGGCAGCGGTGGACATACTTACGAGGTATCAAACTATCGTCCTCGTGGTCATGGCCTTTCCTCTTGATGAAAATGCTTCCACAGCCAGTGCAGTCATCCTCGGCTGCCTCAATGATAGTGCCGAGCTTCTTCAGACGGCGCTGGTGGGGGTGCGTCTTCCTGTCCCACCGACGTTTCTATTTCGGGGGGTTCTCGGATGGCACTTGAGGCAGAGAGAGTGTATCTTGATCTGCAGGGTAATGGTGAACTGTCTCGCGGATTCGGTGCATTCCATGCTGACGTCATGCGATGTCTTCTGAGCTGTATACCGGTAGTAGGGAAGATGGCTGCCCGCGAAACTAGGGTAGCAGCGCTTGCGCAAAAGGGAAGAATTTCCTAGTGTGGAAGACCTCGGTTGGTGGTCGCTTCCGCAATCACTCTCACCACGAAGACACACCAAGCGGTGAACCCCGGCGGCCGACCGCATTGGCTCCAATCGAGCTCACTTCCTGGGATTCGAAGCGGGGTGTGATCAAATTTGTGCTGAGATTGTATTCCGCTCAGAAACTTGGTGGAGCTCAATCGCAATTCACGTGGGCATTCTTGTGTCGGAGGAGGAGAGGTACGGGCGTCATAACTTGGGATACATGACCTTTCCAGTATTCCATCTACCTGCAGGCTTGCGTGAACGCTCCAGACCGCGGGACATCTCCGAACAGCTGTACGACTAATGCCGCAACTGCTTCAGGGTCGATACAGACCTCCAACTCGACATACAATGTGATCGCGACCCGTTTGTCTTGGTCAACCGAATCGCAGTTGCCAGGGAAGCTTCTGTCATTCAATATTGGAGGGCGAGACTGGTTTTGAACTTTTCGTACCTAGCCAGCGATACGGAGAGATTCAGGCCGCTGTCATTGAGGCGCTAATTTCCGCCACTCCAATTCCGCAAGTAGTAGTGAAGGTGAAAGGGACGGTGAGCGTGGAGAATTGTATGTCGTAACGATCTTTTGCCAACCCGTACTAGCCAACATGTCTTACTACTCCGACTACTCCGACTTACTACCACCCTCACCACTCTCGCGCGACGCGTCGCATTCCCCTCGGCCTGTCATCACCATCTTTTTGATCACCCACCAAAGCGCAGCACTTCCGAGACTCAGACATCGAAGTCTACAAGGCCCCAACCCAAGCGACCGTTCGCAACGAGATGGTCATTTGCGCAGGAGTTTGTCGGTTCGTGAACGACCGGTTACTACATCTCGTCCATGCTCCGCAAGCGATGAAAAGGCGTTGAGACCAGCGCGTCCGCCATCTGAAGCGTCGATTCAGACAACTCACCACGAGAGACGCGGCGGATGAGGGCAAAGACGGCGGGGGCCGCTACGTCGAAGAGGTCCAAGAAGTTATCGATCCAGGCAAAGAAAGCGACGGTAGTATCGACGATATGAGCGATGGCGACCACGTGGTCATGACCATTAAGCTCGAGTGAGCATATCCGCCGCGTGTTTGCAACCTGCCTAAATGACCTTCATAGGGCATTCATCGAGTGGTTGGAAAGCATTCCGTTTGAGCTCGCCGCAATTCATCGCGAACGAGATTAACAAGCCAGGGCGAGACTTTGTATAGACCCTCCAGCCCTATGAGTGACGCGACGAGAGCTGCTTCGGCAACGCGCGACCTATCGAGATGCGAAGTCGTGTTGGGTCTGGAAAAGGAGCTGGATATGCTGGCGTAAGCGCGTTGCTGGGCGGGGTTCCTGTACAAGACTAGAGGGTATTCGTGGTTGGAGCGATCTGACGATTGGGAGTCGTATATCAAAGAAGGCGTCGCAACAATCACAATGGCACACTTACGGGCAGGGCTCCATGGCGGTAAGGACACATGATGCTTGTGTTAATCTGACCCTCATTTGCCCATGCGCACTTGTACAGAGTTGACTAATGAAAGGCTTCGTGGCTGACCTACATTTCCTTGCAGAGTTGTTGAGAGACCGACTTGATGATCCTACCCGGAGATTCATCCTACCTGAGTACCAACGGCGCAGCTGAGGATGGCATGCATCTTGCGAATGCAGGTGCGAGGCCACAGTCTGAGCCGATGGCCCATCATCTTCCTCGTTGAGATGAGACTAGCAGAAGAGCGCAACGTCTACTCTTGTTCGATTGCCGAAGGGCGAGGTGCGCATGATGGGGACCTGGCTTGACACAGTGGCAGCTTTGAGGGTCGTAGCCACCGATAGTGGCCGATGATGAGTAGACGGACGATGCATGTTGGAGCGTGTCTCGATGGAGTTCGTAGGTAGTCGTCTCTGGTGCCGGCGCCTCGTCGTGGCCATACTAATGCAAGGGCGGGCGATCAATGCATAGCCCGACTTCCAGGCGTGAATGCGCTTGCGAGAAGGTCCGAGGTGTTGTTGGGTGGGCGGCATGTCGTGTTTCCGATGTCCGCCCAGAGCCGAGGTCCAGTCTTGCGCATGCCGCCCTTGCGTCCTCCGCGTACACACGTCGATCGCGCAGCAGACCTCACTCAGCGCACTGCTCATTCCAGCCTAAGATGTTCGATATGAGGGCTATCTTGTTCCTACTTTATGGGACTCTGGCGGTGATACGCGGCGTGGGCACGATGGTAGCTTACGGGCTGCATGTGACTGATTTAGCGCGGAAGCTTAATTGCACAACACATCTTCTCCTCGTTTGAGAAAGGGATATTGGCGATACTGGTGCGCGCAGATTCATCGCATGCACAATGATTTGTCGCCTTCTTTGCATTCAGATGGCTGCAGCTTCGCTGATTGGACGACACGACCTTCCCCATCGATCCGCCACATCCTTCCCACGCTCGAATGCTTACACTGAATCAGTTCGGCGCTCTGATGAGATAGCTCCTGGACTACTCATCGCTGACTTGGCAGAGAAAATCTTTATCAGGATTGACACAAGCTCCCTACGAAGAGCGTTGGGCCTGGGACACAACTCGAGCTTCGCCTCTTCAGCACGGAAGGGTATCCTGTAGCTCTGTAGTATCGCTTCCCGTGAAACGAGAGTATTCCCGGGCTCATCTTGATGATGCGCTTTCTCATCTGGGAATAAGGCAAGCCTCTATGGAGGTTCCGGACTTCACAAACATTGAGTTGTGGTTACCGCGCACAGCCACCCGCACAGCCACCCGCACAGCCACCCGCACAGCCACCCGCACAGCCACTAACGCCACCACACTATCCCCCGCGGGGACATCTGGATATCTGTGCAGCAATCGCGCACGAACCACCGCACCGAATCAATTGGTGACATCTGCCACTTCGCCGGCGATGAAACGTGGCTACTACCTCCTTCTAAATTTCTTTTCACAGTGCATAACCCGTATTGCGCACCAGCGTATAGTTTGATACGTACGTGTGGCATGCTATGCTTGCCGTGCGGGATTTGAACGCCTGGCTAAAAATCCCCCTTGATGCAGTCGCCGACCAACATCAGCAGGAACTTTGCTGATGCTCACATGCACATTACCGCACCCAAATCGACCTATTAAGGGTGTGGCAGTCATTTTTGAGCTAGTATAGTCGAATCAGCCATTATACCCTTCCTTCTAGTGCCGATGTTTTGGCTTTTCGTCGACGCAAACACTCAGCAAGCTGGGGGATTCCGCCCCGTCTCGAATATTTGCTATGAATTTGGCATGCTCTGGTTTAGTAGAACACATGGCTATCGGCTCTTATACACTAGTTAATATGTAAGCTTTAAGTGTTGCAAAGTCTTCTCGTAAGGGGCCAAGATAGTAATAGGCTGTTTTGGACTGATAGTCACAGGAACTATGTCCTTATCGTAGCTAATTTAGTGTTCGATCTCAAAAGTAAGACTTTTGAGAAACTTGCACGTCGAAAACAAATTTCTTCTATGTTAGCATTTTAGACTGCGAGCACGCGCAGACTAATAAGAAGAGGATCTATGTTTATATGTCAGCCTGGCGGTTAGCAGATTGTGTTTCGCGCTATGAACTCCGAGTGCTATAAGGTACGCAAAGGGATGTTGCTTGAGTAACACGACAGACAGTCGAGGTGCGATCCTGAACTAGTCTTGGGCGCAATTGCATTATGTGCGGGCTTGTACATAATAGTGTATGATTTTATTCTTGACTACTTACTAAATGAGTGTTGATGTAGAATTAAAAAGTCGCTAAGAGAGAGTCGACAAAGTTACGCAACGCGAAACGAGCGTCGGTTCTTTGTACTTAGAGTCATAGATGAAACGCGAATGGAGAAGGGCTCGCCTATGCTAAACGAGTCACAAGAAAGCAGCACTCTCGCATCCACTCTCATAGCTGCTGTGATATGTACCGTGTCGCAGGCTTAGCTCCCTAGGGCTGCGCTAATACCGGGATACCTTCTGTTCGCTTCGGCGTTCGAGGAAGGAGATCGACAATCCCGTGTTGAGACAACGCCTAAACACGTATGGGGAAGACAGCATGCGCACATATGGAGACAATGGGGTGCAGACCAGCACATCCTGGTTGCAGTCATCCAGATGTGTAGCGAAGATTGGCAGAACGTCTAGAGGAGAACGCGACAACTCGAGAACCTGCTTGGGGCGCTGATGAATGCGCTGATGTTCATGTCAGCAGAGTTATCGCAGACCAGCGGCTTCAATTCAGGCTGCCAAGGAAGGCGAGAAAACCGCCAAAAATTACGGAGACGAAGACGAAACGGAACGACTACATGCGCAGTGGTAAACGCATTTCGATGGTTTTTGTTACACAGCTGGAAGTGAAAGTCTTTCATGGAGGATCTGATACAGATAGAGTGGTCTTGTCCGGAAGAGCAGCTAGGGTTGAACAAGGCATGAGTGACTAGTACAAATGTGGCCGTGTTTCCAGTTGGCTCGTGAGCTTGCGAGCCGGATGAGCATGTATGTGTATTACTCTACGTCTATAGTCATGCTTTCCCAACAACATACACTTCGAGGGCTCACTGCGCTCTGTGATTGTCGCTACCCGCAAGTTGCTTCTGCTCCGAATTAGGATGGGAAATGTGTGCGGAACGCAACCAATGTAATATAAGATATGGCGGCCAGCGCATACCCAAGTCCCTTGGAGCAGCGGGAAAACGTACTCATCTACACCTATCCGCGGGAGTGCGGTGCAGTTACTTCACAGAACATGCGGATCACTGTGAGGCATTTGCGTGTGAGCACCTTCGGCTATGTGCGGTCAGTGATACTAAGCGACTGGCCCGATTGCAACAAAGCCAGCCCAAACTAGGTAGCCGTCTCCTTCCTCGTTGACAGCAGAGGCGGTTTGTCGCGCCACCCCACATCTGGACCAAATGCATGTTGGCTGGCGTCCATGATGATGGGCAGCTGAGTGAGTCAAGCACAATACTGGCATCCGGCATTGGCCAGGCAGCAATGGCGACAGTAGAGAACATGGCTGGTCTCGAGTGGCGAAGAGTGACAACGACGATGGGAGCCTTCGAGACCCGTCTGTGCTGAGGTGTCGTTCTTTCGAGCATCGCGGGATAGACGGCTGTGACCAGTCCGTCTCCCCTTGCCGCAACAAGGTTTCTCATCGAGGGACGAAGGACGCTTCAGCAAGATACTTGCCCAGCTCGTATGTCATTCCACTAAGCACCAGCTGCAGTAGAGGATATGCGTTTTTGTGTGTGCGGTGCTCTGTCCGCGCTCCGTTCATGCGCCACTGCGAATGTGTCGCGCGAGGTGAGCCACTTCGCAAGTACCATTTCGTATGCGCCAGTCGCAGGCTCGCGTGCTTCGATCGCTTCATCATACAAGCGCAGTCGCAACCATACTCTGTGCGCGCACGTTTGCGGGTATCTTTCAATCGCCGCCATGAAGTCATGGACAAGTGTCTGCATAGTTGTCAGCGGGTAGTCGAATCCAACATCGTGTCCGGGAATGTCTCGCGGCGCACCGAAGCCATGGAAGGCTCCGAGCCAGCCTATACCAACGCTTGATTGGTCATCAGGGAAGACGAGCAGGTTCGGCATGCGTGTGCCAGCTGACCTCTTCCCTCGCATCACCAGAGGGCCACATGACACAGATCTAGCCACCAACCAAAAGCGACACCAGGAGCGGCGACTGCCGCTTGCGATGGACACATGTGCTAACGCAGGTAGCCTTGCCGAGATTCAAGGCAAGCCACCAAGAAATCTCTGAGTACAGTATTTTGGTTCCTTTGATGGGGTCGCTTCCTTATTGAGATGGAATGATTACCGACTACGTCACAGTAAACTGCAAGCAGCGTCATCTGGGTTGATCCGATGGCGGCGCCAGTTGCAAGCATCCATGAAGAAAAGAATGCGGGGACTTGTATGGTGAATGCTTGGTGTTTGTATTCGTCGATAGGCAAGCAATGCGTCGCCGGCGAATTGATCTCGATAATGCCGTTATTAATGCAGTAATATGATATGGCGGTGCCTCACTGAGGCTCCATTGCGCGCATTCCTACTGCCCTCTTCAACCCGATTGTCATCACCACACGATCATTGGCAGGATCTTCTACAACGTAGGCCTGCGGACAAGATGGGACACAAGAGAGAATGGACATCCTAGAATGGAAAGCAAGACATGGAATCAAAAGCTGCAAAACAGAAAGTTGGGACTTTTGTGAAGTCATGAAGTCCCTATTCGCATCGAGCACGACTACTGACACCTGTCAACCCCCATCAAGGAGTCCTTAGGGCATCGCATGATGTCTCCAAGGGATAGACTTTGCCGAGGCGAGCATCGTGCTCAGAGCGGAGTTTCGCGGTCGCCGGCGCGCAGGTACGCAGACATGACGACCTTTGACGATGATGTTGTTTCACAACGAAGGTGAAATATCGGGATGTAGTGTCTGACCTATGATCATGTTGGCCGCTCCACTCATTTAGGCCAGGAAACAGGCCAGGTTCAGCGATGAGCATTGCTCCATTCTGTGAAGGTTGTCGAAATCGCAGGCAAACGACAAGGTCAAGAGCGCTGCCGAACAGTGTCGCCGGGAATGTTGTCTATCCCATCTATTGCAACACCGACGCTAGCTTGCTCTTTTGTGTGGTCCAGTGTGACAGATTGAAAGCATTAGGGTGAGTGCGTAGCACACACTGAGTGCGGAGAAGAGACATTCTAGCATTGTAAGTTCGAAGAGCAGAGGCAAGACTTGTGCAAGCAGCGGTCAAAGAACTGGCGAAGTGTGGACAGAGAAATAATACATTTAGCAAACGCGTCTTGGTGACAGCGGAGATCTTATAGGTTTGCAGCGGATATCCATGAGGGGATGTAGCGGAGATGGTAGAGAATGTCGGATCGTTTTCGTCGGGGAAGCATACTCAACGACACACGTCAGCCAAGTGGAGGATCTCGAGTCGTGAGAAGAGATTTACCGGACCCGTAGCACGACGAGCGCGCGAAATTATAGCAATCAGCCAGTGATTGAGGCCAATTATGGCGGCGTCAGAGGTACGGAGAAGCATGTGTAGCTATTACAGCCAGCGCCCTTGATGTCCAAAGCAGCCACTGAGGAATCCTCGAGTTTATATATCAGACAGCGACCTGGGTCAAAGTCGACGATGGCTAACCCGAGATTCGAACGTAGTTCGAGGGGCGCATTCGTGATGGCAAAGCCGCCAGAACGCGGCTGCAGTTGGACAGGATGTGACACCAAGGACCGCGTGTTTGAGGCGGTGGGGCGATAGCTTTCAAAAGGGCATACACTACGTCCAAGGCTGACGCTGACGCTCAGTAGAGTTGGCGCAACAGAGGCTGAGCGAATTGGTGGAAAACCTGACCCATAGTAGCGTAATCTTTTGGCGTGCCTTCGCTGTTTTGGTACACTCGCTCGGTGGTCTGATCAGTGTTCTGGCCCCGGACAGATTTGCGTCAGTGATAGTAGGCAGAGGGAACCTAAGTATCCAAAGGTGGCACGAGAGAAGCATCCCAAGCAACGTTCGATCTGACGGTACGTTGATCTTTCACCATTGGTAAGAGACTACGGTCTGCCAGGTGCGGCAGAGACCTCGTTGTCGACGTCTATAGGATGGAGCTGCATTATCTCGAGGCACTGGACATTCGCTGACCAGACCTGTGGTGGTATTCTTGCATGGTGATACGCCCGGCACTGTATCAGTCCGGTCGAATACGTCGCCCTCGAGTATGGGGATGGAGTCTTGCCGTTTCATCCCGAGACAAAAATCGCAATCGTAACATCGTCGTGTCCGCACCACTGGAGCGTGGTCTCAGCATTGACGTTGCAATAGTGGTGCAGGGAAGCTTCTTGGTCGACATGAAATGGATGTCGTCCTTCTCGGGCCTAGGCGGGTTCGAGGTCACGGCTGAGGCACTAGTTCGATACCTGAAGCACCCTTGATGTCGACAGTGAATGGGCAATCAACTCTACGGTTCTGCTGAAGTTGAACGTACTCGCGCGGAATCCGCACGAATGAGCTTTGCGCGCGCGCTTCAGCATGCAGCCGAGCGCGGAGGTACCGGAGGGCGGTGATGACGCCGACTGTGGGAGGGGACGACCAAACTCCTCTGACGCGTGTTATCGCTGGTGCGCTTGACTTCGTACGAAGTTGGGAAATGGACGGCTTCTGCGTAGAAACGGTGTGTTTGCCGCAATCGCAACGATATGCCCGCCGTGCTGGAGTGTGTCGAGATTCGACGCGAGGACTGTATGGTGGGAGTACGACGTGGCCAAGGTCGGCGAGACACGTTGCGGAGCCAGTAGGTGCCGTGACAAATGTGAGAGCTTTAGTAGCACTGGGTATGTGAGTTGAGCTGAAGTATGTCCAAGCTGGGCTGGAGTAACCTAATCCGAGTCCAGGATTAGGTTTGTGGGATACAGGCGGAAACGTCGGTGGTGCCGTGAGCGGAAAGGATATGGCGAGTGCGAGAGACTCTGGGATGCGTGAGTCAGCATGAACAGTTGCTTCCCTCGGCGTATCACCGGGTTTGGACGGAGTGGTGTTGGCTGACGTGCAGTCGATTCGAGCTGGCCATCATGCTGGCGCCTCATCACGTAGCGTGGCCCGGTGGTCCGACTGAGCATTTCGTTGCATCGCGCACAGGTTGAGCCATTCCGAGATGCGATCCGCCATGTGTGACCCGGTGTGTTGATCTACAAATCGTCGTGTGCAGTGTAGATTCAGTCTGCGCATCGGGACCGTTGCTGCCTCACCGCGCTCGTGGGAGGCGGAAACAATCTGCGCAAGCCTCTGTCAGCCAGGCTCATAGATGTCATGCCCAGATCACGACTGACCTTTGTGGGAGTCCGTGCTCTTGGCGCGTCATCGTGGCGCTGCCCGTGGGCATTCAATGGGCCGTGGCTACTGGATTGAGCGAATCTGGAAAGTGCACGTGTTTGGTCGCTGCAGTGGGAAGGAGGAGAGCTGTGTCGGTGCTCTTGGGCATGGCGAGGGCGGGCAAGTTGGCTGCGGCGTCGGCAGTGTTGCCCAGGTGTGCTTGGAGTCGGCACGGCATAACCGCGTCTCACGGGCGGGGCTCGGGCGGGGCTCGGGCGACATCAGACGACAGACCATCTCAACCTCTTGATGCACTCCCTGGCCTCCCTTGCAGCGTCGCAATCGTTGGCAATGCCCTCTTCGCACATGCTCGCCAACCCATCGGTGGTTGACGAAGACCAAGACAACGGTCCTCGTATGGTCAACATTTCCCCAGTGTGCAACTTCCGTAGGTTACGCGTGTACACATTTCACCTTGATTCCTTCTATGTGTACTTCAATACTCTTTCCTCATCATCCTATGATTCTCAATTAACCTTTTTAGCAAGGTTGTCTCTTAGACTTCAGCTTCCTGTCGCTAGGTAAACAGATCAAAAGAACCCCAAGCAGTTTAAGATTAATGGTTTGTTAGTAGTGCTGGCTCGATTTGTGGATGCTGCGGAAGGAGAACCATGGTTCTAGAGGTACATGGTCACTGCACTTAAAAACCTCCGTTCTGCTTCACAGTCGCAAACATACTCTCACGCGCATACACACCATCACGCACAATACCCGCGCACACACTTACAGTTCGCGCATACTCCACGATGTCATCCTCCCAGCAGCAGTTCGTCCCAAAAATTAGACGGGTTCGAGAGCTGCAAGCGTACAAGAACTGGGTCGAGGCAGGGGGATTAGAAAGATTCGCGGCAGAGCATAATGTCAAACCAGACTTCGCTGACCGTCTTTGCGACGTCAAGCCGGACGTAGCCATCGCGTTTTACCTCAAACTCGCGACTATACCTGGCCTAGAAACTACAATGGCACCCCCGAGCAATGAAGTGTATGCCCCCGCCTCTTATGGGCTACAAATCATACGAGACACGAAGAACGGATGGAGCAGCGAAGATGAGACGGATGATAAGAAGGCCAGGGAACAGAAAGGCGGAGAGGGCAAGGACGTAAGTCGCAACACTTAGTCCTTGCATCTTATAGTAGGGCTGACAAATGACAAGATCAAGGACGAATCCGATTAGGACTTCTTGTTCCTCGCAGTTTTGAGCAGCCCAAGGAAACGAGGCGCGCCCGACTAAGCCCTAAGTAGCCTGGAAAAGCGCTACAAGGAGGTATGAACACGCGTGCGCTTAGGTATGTACGTGGTACTGAGGAGAGTCCGACGGAGGACACATCGATTGGAGGGGGCTTTGCAACAACATACAGTAACTTATTACCTACCGAATGGAGATGCATAACCTGCCTTGCTGTTGAAGCTGGGCGGCAATGACGCTGACGGCTGAGTGTTGGTGGTCTTGGTGAAGATGGCATCAATGGCGATGACGTTGATGACAAAGCGTCGCTAGCGACCGTGTAGGCTTAGCGGCATCCGGCCTCGGCCAGCGTTCGCTCTGCCCCGGTGCCAGCTCTCACTGCGACACGCCCGATGCATGCGCCATAGTCCCCCATGTCTTCGCAACAGCGCATCGCAGTCATGTCATTCCTCGACCCTAAATCGCCGACGTGACATATTTCGTTGCCCTTCACGACACCACTTGCCGTGCGACTCGCCTTCATTGCCGGCTCATCACCTTCCTGCATGCGACACCGCCCATATTACACACGGAATCACGTTGGCAGCCGCACCTTGGACACGTCCAGTATCGCGACGGCCCTGCTCTCGAGCGAAGTAGTGCACACATCTCCCCACATAGTGCATATCCCCCAAACATCGCCCATGTCTAGTCGCTACCAATGGGCAGCCGCTGCGGTCGTCTTCACAACAAGACACGACTAGTCGGAAACTAGGAGGACGGATGCATAGCAGGACAGTGGATGATGGGCCCGGTACGATCTGCTGCGTAGAAGCGCGCTCAACGCAGCCGACGACAGCCTAGTTGAATCAGACGGCATGATTCCAGGCCACCACCTCTGCTCGACACCCAACATGGACCCCGTGGCCCATCCTTCACGGTACCTGTCGCGCGCAGATTCGGCAGAACCTTGGACTATCTGACCACTGCGCACGCCCGGCTACTGTCTGGAGCAGCGACTTGCAGCCACCTCCACTGAGGACGTTACTTGGGCCATGGAATTTGGCGGAGCTGGACCAGCACCCCGTCATCGCCTGCCCCGCCCTCACATTGACCGCGCGAAGCTTGTCGTCAGTTACGAACGCGTGCTTATGTACCATGCTGCAGCAGAACGTTATCATCCTCACGATGGACCGAGTCCGCACGACGCCATGTTGCCAGATCACGTATCGCCCGTTAACGGAACGTCAATCGAGGCTCCAGCGGGTTGCCCTTACGCCATCCCTCCGGTCTCTCCACATTGCGAGGACGCGTTCTACACCTGGCCACACGATATCATACGCGTCGCGATAGGTTTCCGTCTCCACGACACATATGGCGATCTCGATAGAAGATGGACTCGACAACAAGGGTGGAGTACAACAAGATGGGTGTCACGGGGAATGGCGGTCGCTCCCCGACTGTGGGAGTTTAGGAATTCGACTGGATTGGCACGAGCAGGCTGCAGGTCAACGAAGCGTGAAAAGGCTGACGGCTTCTTACTCAAAGATCGAGTACATGTTGTGCATGGGCAGATCTGCTGCAAGAGTTTGGATAACCCGACGCCTGCTGGTAACTACTCTGAGGTGGTTAGGTGTTCATATAGCAGTTCACAAAGTTCTATTTGCAATAATAATAGTCTGTCAAGGCAACATACCCCTATTTACCACGCAGTCAAGCACCCTGACCGGAATCTAAAGAATCTATCCTGCCTATCTCCTCCGCGTCAACACGACTATTGGTTGTATGCGCGAACTCCGAACGAAAGAATGATATTGTTGTTGCTACGAAAGACTGTCTAGTTCCCACTAGTAAATGAGACTTGGCCGATGATCGTCCAAACGGAATGCCAACAAGTCAGCGACTGTTGGTGGGGATGGATCAGGTCCGAGAGGAAAGCAGCATTCACAGTGGTAGTCCGTTTCGCTGATTCTGGTTACCCGTCCATTCACTCGGTTGCGTCCAAAAGCTTGAACCCGTCCACGAGCTACCCTCGTCACACATGTGGTACATACCGGATGACCACACGGAGTGTCGAGCAACCCATCGTCTCCATTGCACATGCAGCATTCAGTATGGCTGGACCGGAGGGGGTGAAGCTGCTGAGGGCCTAAAGCGAGGTGCTGGGGACAGTAGACTCGTTGGTCGCTGTCGCGACAGGCATTGAAGCATTGCCGGCAGCAGATGCTCTTGCATGTGCTGAAAACGAGTGGGTCCGTGTCTGGGTCTGTGTCGTGTTCGTGGACGCACTGCGAGATATTATTGATGCTATCTTGAGGAGTATCCATGCTCTCTTCAGGGGTATCCATGCTGTCTTGAGGATCAATGCTCTCTTGAGGAGTATCCATGCTGTCTTGAGGAGTATCCATGCTCTCTTGAGGAGTATCCATGCTGTCTTGAGGATTAATGCTGTCTTGAGGAGTATCAATCCTATCTTGAGGAGTATCAATCCTGTCTTGAGGAGTATCGGAAATGCTCCAAAGCTGTCGCCAGCTTTGCTTCGTAATGATTATGCAGCTCCTGAAGAAATCTCCATTCCCCAAAGAAGGCCAGCTCTCGATGGTGAAGATGTAGACGGCCACAAAACAAAAGAAGAGAATGAGACGAACGGATGTCTCGACGACAGCATCGTGGTCGCAGGCTTTGCGAAACGTTACTGGCCAGAAGTAGGTACCGAGCGCGAGATACATAAGCGATTCGACAGACCAAAATTTAGCGGAGTGATATTGCGTGCGGAATAACGCTCGTTCAAAGTAAGCCAATAAGTCCGCGCCTGCTACTAGCACCCACCAAATACTAAAGATGATAAAAAGTCCTTAACCGACGCTTAAACGACAGTAGCATCCCTAATGTACTGTCTCCTAATTAGAGGCTCTAGGCGTTCTTACAGAATCTCTGGTAACTAGCATGCCTATGTATACGGCATCAGTAAGGGATTTTCGTAGGGTAGGACCGATGAACGCAACCGCCCTAGAGTGGTTAAGATAGTATCGTTGGCACTTCTAAACCTCTTCCGTAACTATGCGCCTTGATTCATGTATAATTAATACGATTAGACGCTAGCCCTCGGATAGAATTCTAACAAGAAGACACACTCCTACTATAATAAGGTAGATAGTAAGGCAGGTAGCGATTATAATTCTGCACACAGGCAGGAATATAAACAGAATACTAAAGTTTTTTATAACAGGACTATTGTATAGTAGTATTAGAAACTCTGTAATCGTGAATAGTAAAAGTCTATAGAGGCTATTAAGGAATTTTCTGTTAATCTCTTTATAGTCTTAAGATCTATCGTAGTTCTTAGAGCTAGATATAGTATTAATGTAGCTTTTAATTAAGCTTATAGTAGCGAATATAATATTAAAAGGTACCTAGAAGGTAATATAATGTAACAAGAACTTTGTGTGTATATAGAGTAATAGATTGTTTATATAGATATTTGTAGGTATACTAAGTACGCGTAGATAGTTGTAATGTATTATAAGTCTTTGTATTAAGTTAATAGCTATACTAGAAGGTTTATAGACTATATATAGATAAGTAAGTATAACTTTAAGAGAATAGTATATAGTGTTCTCTAATAGAGATTTCTTCTTAGAAGTAATAATAATGCATTATATAAAAATAGAGACTAAGTAATATCTTAAAAGAAGTTAATAACTTTTACTAGAAAGAGTTACTTTAATTGCGCTCTTAACTTACTTCTAGCGTAAGTAGGCGCTGTAAAATATATCGCGATATATATAGATAACCTTAGAACTAAATTAGATTAAAATGTAGCAAAGACTATAAGTATACGCTAACTTTAGTAAGAATAAAGTATAGTCTTAGTTAAGTTAGACATGTTAAGTATTAGCGTAACTAATATCTTAGAAGAAGATATTAACGTAGACCTATTAAGAAGGTAATACTATTACTTAATAACTATATAGTAGTTAACTTTGCTTATACTTTATTAATAGATAGTAAAGTAAGCGTTAACGCTAGTTGCGCGCGAACTACCTACTACGTCTATCTTTTCTTTTTACCTATAACTACCTTAAAGGTATACTTATATATAAGAAGCTATACTAGTCTTAAGTAAAGAGAAACTCGAACAGTAGTATTATAGTAATATTAATAAGTAGTATAGTAAAGAAACTTACTATAATCTTATAAATAGTTAATGTATAATTAAGACTTAGCTATATAAATAAATTTATTCTTACTTTATATCTTAAAAACCTCTTATAAGATTAAGCTAGACTATCTAGATAGAATTATAGATAATAGAATAAGTAGTGTAAGGTTAAATGCGTAGTTTAAGATACGTCTGTAGATTTCTTTAATAAACTTATAGATACATTAACAAGAGAGCTATATCTAATACTTATTAAGTTTCTAGAAAACGTTTAGGCTTAGTAGAAGAGTAATAAACTAGTTCTATCTAATATTACACTTTAAGATAGCTTTATACGCACGTTTGTATCTAGTTCTAAAGATAGAGTAGATGCGCTAGTATACGTAATATAGCTATAGGTATCTTATAGCGTAAGCTTATATATTAACTACTTATCTTTTCTTATTCTTATAATATAGATAGACCTAGAATTATATTTAATTATAATAGCCTTTTAATAGAAGTATAATACAATAACTATAGATAAGAGAATAGCAAGAGTAATATATAGTGCTTAACGTACTACTTAGAAACTATATATAAGTAGTAGATATTATAATAGTTTCTAGAGATAGCATAGAAAGAGGCGCAAGCATAGTTACTTTAGAATATATTCTTACTATTTTGTTCTAGCCTTATAATGTATAGTTAGTAGTTTATAGGTAAGAGGTATATAATAAAAGAATAGATACTATTAGCGTTAGATATTATTTAGTCTAAAAGAGTAGAGAGTAAAGTCTCTAGCTTTCTCTAATCTTTATAGGTAGACATACTTACCTATAGTAATATTAAGAGGTAGTAGACTCTAGAATTATAAACCTTATAGTAAGATATATTAGGCTTCTACTACTACTAGCGAACGCGCTAGCGTGCGTATAGAACTAGACTTACTATCTTAGAGATTACGCTAGACAAGATTAGAAGTTGTACACTATCTAAGTTCTTAAAGGTTACTAGAAACCTAGCGCTCTTTCTATAGGCTAGAGAGATTATTAAGTATAGTAATAACTCTAAGAGCAAATCGTCTAAGGCGTTTTACCTAGAATAAGTAATCTACCTCTAGTCTAGACTAGAAAGTAAAGGTACTCTACGCTATATTTATATAAGTTTAAGATAGTCTATATATAGCTACGCTTTCTATCTATTCTATCTGTGTATAGCTTAGTTAGAGGCTAATAGATAGGTAGTACAGCAAAGTTAGAGAGGTAGTAGTAGTAGTAGAATCTAGAACTGTGTCTAGTAGCACTAGACTAGACTAAGATAGTTCTAGGCGTAGATAAGCAAGAGTAGACTCTAGAAAGCTAGAAAGTCTCTAGGCTAAGTGCTAAATTCTTTACCTCTGCGTAAGAGTAATAAACACAGCGTTACACTACGCTTAGATTTCTATTACCTAGTTATTAGAATAACTAGTAAGTGTTACACTCTACGCTAACTGCACTAAAGCTTAAGTATAATATATCTAGCTATTACGCTCTATCTATAACAGAACGTATATAGTAGAAAAAAGTAGAAGGCCTTAGTTTAACGCTAGAAAATTGTAGTAAATAAGGTTATTATATAATTATCTTTATAATAACAGAGAGTGCTAAGTATACTATCTTTAGGTAGAGAGTTGTATCTATACACGCAGCGCAGAAATAAACCTCTAGACGCCTATACTCTATAAAGTAGTAAAGGTATTCTTATAGTAAAGTAGATAAATATAGAATTAATACGCTATTAAGAGTTAAAGTCTTCTCTAAAGCTAGTCTTTAGTACTAGTGCTAAAAGGTATAATAATAGACATATTTAAGTTAAACTTTTTTAGCTATTTAGTTATATTTTATACTAAGAGAGAAACTCTTTTTAGCTACTCTAAACTTACTTATATACTCTATAACTATTATTACTAGGTATTTCTCTAAACTATACCTAATACAATCGCGATGCAAAACTCTAATACATATACTACTACTTTCTTTTCTACCTTCTTTCTAGTCTTTACTTAGCTTATTATAGAGAGTATTACTTACTAGTAGAAGATATAGGCTAAGCTACCTACGTATAACGTAGGCTATAGGCTGCATATGCAACGCTTCTATTTATCTAGATATAGTGTTTTATAGTATTATATACGTTAGATCTATAAAGAATTAATATTATTCTTACTATATATTAACTCTCTTTATACTAAATAGTATATTACCTAAATTTCTTTCTAAAGTATACTAAGATAGTAATTAGTGTAGTCTTATTCTTATAGTAAAGTATTAGACCTATATTAGCTCTTTAGTGCTCTATAATTAAGACTATATCTTAGAAAAATAATATTTAAGGTTATATCTTCTGCGCTTTACTCTACTATCTAACTATTAGTAATATAGTTATATTACTAGCGTAGTAGAATTACCTATAGAAAGAGCTTAAGTGCTATTATATTAAGCTTAATATCTTCTTATACTTACACTCTAGTTATAAGTTTAGTAAAGTAGAGCGCTACACTACGTAGTTTATCTATAGTTCTAATAGTATTATATTCTCTAAGATTCTCTCTAGCGCTGCTATCTAATCTACTATCTATCTCTCTATCTAAGAGCAAAATTAGACGTCTTAACAAGAGAAAGATATTCTTAAAGTTACTATAGTATTATAAGTAGACGTAAGCTAGGTATCTCTATCTCTATTACTAGCCTACCTTTTATACACTTTCTACTACTATAGAGGCTAGTTACCTTACTCTAGCGTAGAATATTAGTTATTACTCTAGTACTCTTTTATCTCTTGTGTAGACTTTTAATATACTTATAAACCTATATATAGTAGATTTAGTATAGTTATTACGTATATAATCTACGCAGAGACAGCTTCTATCTAGATAAGTTAAGTCTAGAACGCTACTATAAGAATATCTAGTTTAGTACGTGTTAACCTTAGTTAGAGTTAAAAGAGATAGTAATAGTTATAGAGTAATTCTAAACTTAAAAGACTTACTAGAGGTAAGTAGTTTAATCTTCTTGTCTTATATCTTATCTTTCTAATATTACTTTAAGATTAGTAGCTATATTATATAAGAACGAACTTACTACTAGTAATAGTTTTAAAATAAAAAGCTTTATTTATACCTACTATATTACTATAGCATAAGTAGAGTAAAGACTAGTAACTATAGACTGTATATACACTTAGAGCTTAAAGCTTAAGTAGAAAGTACTATAATATTTTATAAGTTCTTACTCTATAACTAAGATATATATATTTAGAGTATCTAAATTATATATAGATCTTATATATAAACCTTAAGAGAATACCTAGAAGAGATATAAATAGGCCTACTACTTTACTATTACGCCTCTTTTACTATAACTATATTATATACCTAACGCGTACTATGTTCTTAGCCTCTAAGATAACTATAGAAGAGACTACACTCTAATATAAAGCTATTTACTAAGAATAAAAGAATTCTAACTCTATATTACTCTTTTATAAAAGCTACCTAATTAAAGATAAAAAGCTAAGTTTAAATATACTTAGTACTCTATACACTACGTTTATCTTACCTACTAAAGCTATTAATAGATAAAGTACTTCTCTTTTTGCGTTAAAGTTTACTTTTATAGAGTATATATAGAAAGCGTAGGTATTATTACGCGAACTTCTCTATACTACTCTAATTAAAAGTATAATACTTAGACGCTAAAGATAAAGAGAGCTATACTAATAAGAAGTGTATATATTATAAGATATAGTAGTAAGAGTATACATTCTTTATAAAGCTCTAGTAGCTCTTTAGCTATAGGTTGTCTAGGTAGAGATACTTTACGCGTTTATTATTAAATTAGTATATATATCTAGAAAGAGATAGAAGAAGCTCTATATTTTTAGTAAGCTTCTTAATAAGTAGTAGAAGACTAAGCGTCTTGTTTATAATAGTAGCTAATAATTAGTGTTAACTTTATAAGAACTTATAAACTTTTCTTTAGTATCTACTTTACACTATCTTCTATATTATTATTAGAGAAAGCGTCTTACTATTAGCTATATTTTACTTACTATAGGCTAGCCTATAAAGTTAATCTAGGCTAAAAAAGTATATTATATTAATAATAATACTAACTAAGAGCTACTAGTTTAGTATAGAAAAGTATATTACTACTATTATATAAGCCTATATAAGTTAAACGTTACTTCTAGTAGCGCTATAGCGTGTTGCTAGAGGTCTTAAAAGTAGTTTAGCTAATAAGATAATTACTCTACTAGCTACTTAGAAGAAGCTAACTATAGAAATAGATAATGCGTTATAATTAATCTTATAGAGAGTAGCGCGATAAATACAATAATAATTATAATAATAATACTAAGTATCTTAGAGAATTAGAAGAATATAAAGATAACTTTTATTAAGGTTTAGGCTAAAGTCTACGTTTAGCGTAGTAGGTTGTATAGAGAAAGATAATATAAGTATAATTAAGATAAGAGTTAATTTTAGAGTTATAAATTATAAGTGTAGAGCGCAATAGAAGCGCGTAATAAACTAGAATAGGTTAGCGTAATAGAATACTTAGAAGATAACTCTAGACTTAATTAATATTGTAAAGATAATTAGATAGTAGAGCTAGAGATAATAGACTAATACTATAAGTGCACTATTAGCTGCAAAGAGGCTAGTAAGAGTTATAATAAGAGTATATATACTAGCCTAGTAAGTAAATAGTGTAAGAATATATAAAGAGATTAATAGAAGCTACTTATATTAGTAGTAATAGAGAAAAAGACTAGTAAGTAGGTAATTAGCTGTGTACGTATATTACAATAGAGAGAGCGTAATAAAGACTAGAAGTTATTAGATTAATAAGTAAGTATAGTAGTATTATATTAGTATTGCTACTAAGTTCTGTGTTAATATTAGCTGTTTTAACTTTACCTATTTTATAACTAGTAAGATTGCTAAATATAATAGTACTATAAGAATTATTAATATTATCTAGAAGTAGCTCTCTATTCTTGCTCTTATTAATAAAGTTAAAGTAGATAAGCTAATATAAATATAATAAGCTAGAAAGGTTATATAGAGTTATTCTACATTAGTAGGCTTTAACGTATTAATATATAATAGTTATTATAGCCTTATAAGTCTTAAGCTTAGTGTATAATAATGCTTAGTAAAATCTACTTCTCTTCTACTTATTATAACGCTTTGCTACTATTACTTAACTTTTCTTAAGAGTATATACTTTAATCTTATTCTTCTTACCTAGATATATCTCTATTAGTTGTCTAATAATAGTAACCTCTAGTAGCTTATTCTTAAAGAGTAGTTTAGATGTATAGCTAATTACAGACGTGTCTAAGGTAACTAGATAATCTAGTGTTACCTATTATTACCTACGTCTTACTAAGACTAGAGATTCTAAAGGTAAGAAGAATAAGGCAGTAGTACTTGCGCTCTGCTAGCTTCGAAGAGAAGTAGAGAATCTATAGCTCTAGCTTAGCAAAGATATTACTTAGTATAGTATTATAGAAGAATAAGTAGTTAAGTTAAAGAGACTTATTATCTAGCGTAACCTTCTACGTATAGAGGTTAGAGATAGAGCGCTTATATAGCGTAGAGTTTATCTAGCGCTAGATACTCTATTACGCAATAGAATATTAGAGTTTCTTTAGCCTATAGTAGTTATATACTTCTCTCTTTAACTTATTACTATATACGTAGAATTTAAAGCCTATAGTTTATTATTACTATTCTATAGTACTGCGATAATCTAGAGGTAATCTAGAGATAATAAGCTAACTATACCTTCTATATTCTATATAACTTTTACGTAAGAAGATACTCTATAAAGAGAGAAGTATTCTATCTCTAAGAACTTTAGCCTATTATAGCGCGCTTATATTATTTTAGCTATCTCTTTTAGAAGATTAGATTTCTTATATCTATTCTTTGCGCTAAGGTTATAGTCTAGCGTTAGAACGTTTAATGTAGAGGCCTAGAACTCTAGATAGAAGGCTTACTAGCTTGTATCTAGAGACTATTATTTATAGTTCTATTAGAGTTTAAACCTATTCTAAAGGCTATAATTTATAATATTAGAGAATTATAGAAGACCTTATTATAATTAGCTAGATTAGAAGAGTAAAGGTTTCTAGATCTATTCTAAAGGCTACTGTACATAGTTATATTAGATTATTAGAAAACTTAGTGTAGGTTAAATAAGACTTGCTACGTCTACCTCTTAGTAAAGACGTTCTAGAGCCTAGCTTCGGTAATAGTAGTACTAGTAAGGTAGGCTAGAGTAATAGCAGCTAGCTACTTAATAGAAAGTAGACTCTAAGGCGCGTTACTATCTTAGTTAGTTATTACTACGTAGGCTAAGATATGTAGTAGTACGCACGTTGCTAGTGCTATAGTTATAGTAGCCTAGGTAGCTATATTTAGTATTTAAGATAATAAGAGAGCGTACTAAGTATAGTATATATAGATTAAGCTCTATAGTCTTATACTGCGCCTAGCCTTTACGCGCGTATCGCGACCTATTAATATTAGGTAATAATATACTAGTAGAGGCAAGACTGCGCTACGCTAATTTAGTACTAGCGTTAATTCTTTATATATACTTAATATAATACCTCTTTACTTACTTATAATAAACTAGTCTATAGGCTACGTATAATTAGCCTATATTATTACTTCTATACTCTTTAATATTTTACGTATCTTAAGCTTAGCTAAATATAGTTATAGATATTCTATTCTATCTATATACTTATTCTCTATATCTCTTCTAGCTATCTATTTAGTTTTAATTACGTCTTTAAAGTATATAAAGAGATTATCTCTTTACTAAAGTTCTCTTCTAGTGCGTTACTTCTCTCTACTTAGAAGTCTTTTAGTAATTTCTAGAGATAGTATAATAAACTATAGTGTATCTCTAGTTATGCTGTTTCTTTATAAGTTAAGCTATAGAGCTTATAATCTATAATACGTCTTAATAACATTATATACTACTATTACTATCTTTTTCTTCTACTCTTTCTAATCTTGCGCTAACTTTAGTAATCTAATAGTTAGACTTAGTAATAGCTCTATTAGCCTACTAAGTGTGTCTATAAGCTTAGGTAGTTCTACAAAATATTATATATCTATAATATTCTTTTTTATTAGTATAAGGTTGCGATAGACGCTAATTATAGCTCTTAACTTCTTTCTTATTATTAGTGTTAATATCTTACGTGCGTATCTATGTGCGATTCTATAGTTATAGAGTAATTAGGCTTCTTTTCTCTCTTTTTCTCTATACTTTCTACTATTCTCTAATACTAAGCTTAGTTAATATATTCTTTAATATTATTAAAATAGTTTATTATATTACGCAGAATTTAAAGTAAAGATTTGTTTAGTATATAAGCTTATTATAGACTTACTATAGTGCTGTCTTCTTCTCTAGGTCTATAGAAATTGTATATTTATAGTGTAATACTACTTAATAGACACGCTTAGAAGAATACTATAATTTAGATAGAATAGATTAAAGTTTATAACTATAACTAAGAGAGCCTTAGAAATATATTATTTACCTACTAGAGCTATTATTATGCAGGTACAGACATAATTACTATTATACTACCTAGTAATACTACAATTATGTTATATAGCTATAGATTGCTTACTATTAATCTCTTTACCTTCTCTCTACCTAGTTTTACTTTAGGTTACTTCTCTCTACCTTCTATAATACGCACTTAGATATTAGTCTTGTAGTTAGAGTAGCTTTTAATAGTTATAGTTATATTTATTAAGCTTAGATTATCTAAGTTATAATTACTACCTGCTACTTATTATATTCTAGCAGAATAACTATTAGTTACTACTTCTACTTAACTTACTTCTAATAGTAGTGTAGTAGTTTGTAACTAACGCGCTTATCTTTAACATGCTTATCTAGGCTAATAGTAATAGTGTTAGAGGTTTTCTAGGCTTTATATTAGTAGTATACGTTAAGAAATAGCCTAACTAGCGCTAACTATAAATATTATCTCTATTCTACCTTAAGCTAAGAGAAATAACAAACTAGTAATGCACAGGCTTAATAGTTAAGTAGACTACTATAATAAGTATAATTACTAATATTAATAATCTAATCTGCTAGGTTATTATAGCTCTAGTATTAAGTATAGATCTACACTTAAGTAGAAAGGTATTTTAGATTACCTAGGCTTTATACGTAAGGTAATTAGAATTTATCTAATACTTTTCTTAGTTACGTTTAGTGTAGTTAAGCTTAAGTAGTCTATGTCTTTTACTATAGATCTTCTATATAGTATACTACTAAGACTCTTCTAAGATAAATATATTATTATTACGTAGATTATAATAAGATCTAGAATAGTGCTATACTCTATTAATTTACTAAAAGTGCTTTTATAGAATTAATTAATTAACTTTAAAAACTATTATAACTATAAAATTATTAACTTAAATAAGAGAGAGCTTATCTACTAGAAAGAGCTAGTCTGCTATAATAATAATAATAATAGGTATAATAATAATATAAACTATATATATAATACTAAGTAGACATAATTATATAGAGTTAAACTTAGACTTAAGATTATTAGAAGAATAATATAGAGGCCTATAGAACTCGCTCTATATAGACTAAGCTTAAGCATTTTATCTATTATACCTAAGTAGTCTATCTATTCTACTCTCTGTATATAGATCTAGGTCTTTTTGCGTATTAGGTTAAAGTAGTCTATCTACGCCTGTTATTATATATAGATCTAGGTCTAGTTATATATTAGATTAAAGTAGCTTATCTACGCCTATTATTATATATAGATCTAGGTCTAGTTTTATATTAGGTTAAAGTAGCCTGTCTGCGCTAGTTATTTTGTACGTATCTTCTCTTTCTATATTAGATTAAAGCAGCCTCTCTGCGCTAGTTATTAAGTACGTATCTAGCTCTTTTTTTATATTAGGTTAAAGTAGCCTATAAACGCTACTCTCTATAGACTACGCTAGTAACTCTCTTAGATTTTGCTTTAGGTCTAGCTCTAGTAGCTTATAGAACTTATTATTATTAAGAGTAAGAGAATAAGTTACGTTATAGTAAAAGTTATTATCTTAGATCTATTACGCGTACTATAGAGAGGTTAATAAAGCTATAATAGAGTAATAAAATGTAATATTTCTAAGATAGCTGTTACCTCTAATAGCTCTCTAATATTATGTTATAAGTAAAAGATATTAGAGGCGTAATTAATATTAAATTTCTAATCTATTAAGAAATAGGTAGTGCTTTCTATTCTAACGTACGATAGTAGTAGCAGCGTTAATAACTATAATAGTAATAATAACTAGAGACGTTAGAAGGCGCTATAGAAAGAGTGCTCTAATATATACTACTCTTCTATACGTAATAGAATAGTTTATACCTAAAAAGATAGAATATTTACTTCTCTAATACTACCTATATAGGTAATACTTAGTAAGAATTATAGAGAATAGTGTAAAAGTAGTTAGAAGTAACCTCTATTACTCTTAGAAGGCTTACATTAGTATTTTCTATATAATATATAACTTAAGATAAAAGCTTTCTTAACTTATTAATAATATAGGCTTATTAGCTAGATATAAGAAAATAGGTACCTAATAGCCTCTTATTAATTAATATTACTATTTAAGCTCTATTAACTCTCTAGTACTACGCGCTATAGATATTTATAATATTTAGAACTTAATTAAGATAATCTTAGTATTATTAATATAGTGTCTTTTAACTAAATAGAATAGACGCACTTATAAGAGATTAAGAAGATAATAGACTCTATACTAAGTATCTAGCTCTTAATTATTCTATTAACTTAATTAATAGTTCTAGATAATTAAGTCTAGTTATTAATAAGTCTATAGCCTCTTAAAAGAGGTAGTTAGATATAGATAGAGTTATTCTAGTTATTAATAGAAAAGGTTATTAAGTAGTAAGATTAGACTCTTACTTTTCTAAGTTGCTTTATATGCCTATGTAATAATTAGTAGTAGTTTAGATTCTATCTTTAGATCTAGCTTCTCTAGGTAATCTAAGTCTACTAGTAGTATCTATATAACTAGCACTAAAGTTACCTAATTTGTAATATAATATTATATATATAGAGGTATAAGTTAGACCTTCTATATAGACACTACTATTATTATTAAGCTTACTAATATTAATTATAATATAAAATATTATATAGAAAGTCTTTAGGTATAGTAGGTAATTTAATATTAATAACTTTATAAAGTTATAATTAAGATAAGTTATAAGTTTATAGCTACTACTAAGCAGGTAGTTCTTTATATAGTCTACTTCTACTACTACTAAAAAAACTTTACTAGTACCTAATTACCTTTAACGCTATTTAGAAACTTAAAGTAAATATCTTCTATAGTTTTATTATTATTATTAATATTATTTATACTCTTAGCGTACGCGTTTCTAGTAATATATTTACTATTTCTAGCGTAATTAGTATAGTTAATATAAGCCTTTCTAATAATACTACTTTACTATATAGTATAGGTATTATTTATATATTTAAATATAGAGTCTCTATAGTAGAGCTAATTAAGATTTACTTAACTAATAGACTAAGTCTAGAGCTATCTTATATTCTCTTAATAGTAAAGTTTAGATAACTTATTAGTGTTAGCTTTTTTTCTGCAAAGATTATAAATTAGAAATTACTACTTATTAATTACTACGCTATAAGAGACAGCGTATTCTATACCTAAATACTATAACTATATAGAATTGTGTTAAAGTCTAACGTATATTTATCTTACTACTCTATCTAGATAGTAAGAAGCTTAGACTATAGGTTTTGTACTCTTCTATTATACTTTTATATACCTAAAGTAGGCTAGCCTTTTGTATCTAAGTAAAGTTAGTAATTAGATTAGTTAGAAATAGGTTATCTACTATAGTATCTAGGCTTTAGTAGTTCTACTAAGTAGAGAAAGCTATTTCTATATATAACTATAGCGCGTAATCTAGAGAGGTTAATAGAGCTGTAATACTATATTATTATAGTAAAGTGCTGTTAGAAGCCTATTATCTAATATTTAACTAATAAAATACTATTATTACTAATATTATAATATAGAATAATAGCTATTTAAGTAGCTATTAGGTATCTTAGAAGATATATTTAAGCTAGCGATTATTAAAGATATAGTATATAGAGGCTATTATAACTAAAAAAGGTTACTTCTAACTACTTTTATATTAAATTCTAGTAAAGTATACTAAGAATTACTTATATAGATAGTATTAGAAAAGTAAATATTTTCTAAATTTTACTATAAGTATACTTAGAAAGTATAGCGCGTTAATATATATATTCTATAGCTACTTCTAATATCTTTACTATTATTATTAATATTATTAATATTCTTAGTAGTACTACTATTACTATTACTACCTTTTGTAGTTAAGATAGAAGAAACTCTCTCTTAATAGGCTTTAATTTTAATCTTAATTATATCTCTAATATTTTTTACTTATAATATAATATTAGAGAGCTATTATAACTAAGATTAAATAATAAGAAATTAAGTTTTATAAGTCTATTATAGCTCTACTAACTTCTTTATAGTGTACGTAATAAAAGAGATACTAAGCTTCTCTATACTCTTATATTACTACGTTTAGACTTATTTTCTCTCTTAATAAGTTTTAAGAAATCTATACTCTTACGTAATAAAGGTATATATAGATAACTACTTCTAATACTACTATCTCTTAATTACTAGATAGAGAGTAGTTTCTTTCTAGTAATATTATCTCTTAAGAAAGTAGTAGGCTATCTAGTATAATCTTATAAAGAATATAATATTTAAATATTAATATATAAGAGAAGAAAACACTTTATACTTATATTTAAGCTTTATTAAAAAATTTAAAATAGATATAATATATACGCTACTAGTTCTTATAAAGACTTATTAGAAACGCTAGCGTAAAAAAAGAGTAGTCTAGTAAATATAAATATTATATAATAGTGTAAAAGAATTAAAAAACTAAAGAAAAGAGTAGATAGTAGTATTATAAATATAGCTAAAAGTGTATATACTAATACTTAAGCTAGTAAAATATAGTAAGAAGGTAAGGTATATAGTAACCTTATATATATCTAAATATAGTCTAAGGTACTTTACTAGTATTATTATTCTATAAATCTTATAATAATAAAAAGTTTCTATCTATAAGCTTTTCTCTCTTAGATTTATTCTTTCTTTATAATATAGTAATATAAAAGTAACTATCTAGTAGAATAAGACTATACAAGTATAGGTATCTATAGACTTACTAGTAATAAATAGAAATAACTAAGATATGTCTATATATAATAGTAAATATTATATAAGTATTATACTACTATCTAGGTTATAATAATAGTATATATAAGTAATACTAGATCTAAAGTACTTAGGCTACTACTTTTATACAGAATAGTGTATAAGAAATTATAGTAGTCTTTTTAAGTTACTTTTCTACTTTCTATTACTTTAAGCTAATAAATAAACTATATTAGCTAGAGAGTATATAATAATAGAGGTGTATAGCTTTAGTGTATATAGCTATATTTACGTACTATACTATATTAGACTATAAATTAAGCTAGCGCGTAAATTAAGCTACTAAAATATTATAATAATACTAATAATACTTATATAACGCACTATAACTCTACTAATATAAACTTAATTTAAAATATAATTAAAGTAATTAATTTATAAAGAATAGTAAGAATTTTAGCTATTATAGAGTTTTAAAATAGTTTAGTGTTAGCTAAGTAATACTAGCTAACTGCTGCTATATTATATAGGCTAATTATATAAAAAGTAATAAAAAATATTAAACTCTTAACTTTTAATAAAAGTAAAAGCTTATAAAGTATATTAAAGCTTTTATAAAGTAAGAGCTACTTTTTATAAAAAAAATAGTTTAAATTTCTAAGTACCTTAGTTACTAGAAAAGAGTATTTAAAGTGCTAAGTTTTTTAGTTTCTAAAAAGAAACTAGTACTATTTAATTTTAAAATAAACTCTTAGTATAGACTATAAATATTATAATACTAACTTCTACTATAAATATAAGCTATACTTTAACTTTCTTTACTTTAAAATTAATAAGTATAATATTAAAAGCTAGAATACTTATAATATAAATAAAAAGAAGTTTTTTCTTAGCTAGACTAGTTACTTTAAATACGTTTTATTCTAAGTAAGTATATAATTAAATAAAGTTTTAAAAGTACTTTAAGATAGTTTATAAAAGTTTATAACTTTTCTAGCTTATATTTATACTAATAGATCTACTATTCTACTTATAATTATTTACTTAGAAAAGTATTTACTTTAAAGCTTTTAGATAAAGAACTTAGAAGTTAAAAAGTACTAAATTTTTAATTTTATATTACTTATAAAGTAGTTTAATAATAACTTTAGTTTTACTTAGCTTGAATAGTTTTTAAAAAGAAGTATAAAGAAGAAAGCTTATATAAGTTACTACTTTTTAATCTTAAATAGCTATAAAACTTATAGTAGAGTAATAAAAAGAAAAGAATATTGAAAAGGTTATCTTTTTTAAAGCTATATATTTAGATAACTAGACTAGCTAAAACTAAGATTTCTAGTGTTTTAGAAAGCTTAGAACTTTCTCTTTAAGTAAGTGTCTTTAGAATTTTACTTAGTAAGCTTAAACCTACGTAATCTTAGTAGTGTTTAAGTATACTAAAAAGCTCTACTCTTTTTAGCCTATATTTTTCTATTTATACTTTTAATCTAGCTAAGATTTTAATAAATTGTTATTTATACTTAGATCTATCTTTAGTTTATAATAGAAATTCTTTTATCTATTTTTATATTAGTTATATTAAAAAGTTATTTTTTAGGCTTTTTATATTATAAGCTAGCTAAATCTAGAAACTAGTACTTAGTATACTAACTCTTAGCTCTTTCTACTACTTTATAATACTTAAGTAAGCTTTTAATATAGTTATTTATTAATTCTTATAGTATTACTACTTACTTTTCTAAAATAGTAGTAGAAAATAAATTTACTACTTTTTTACTAGCTTTTACTTCTAAGAAGCTAGTAAATCTTCTTACTATAAAGAATAGAGAGGTAACAGAAACTATTCTCTAATAATAGAATATAGCTTTGTTAGAACAAAGTAGTTAAATACTATAATAAATAGTATAACTAATAAAGATTATAATAAGTAATTGCAGAGTAGATAATAGGTAGAAGGTAATAATATTGTTGCTAGGTAAAGAATAACTATAGAGGATTGCTATTTCTTTTATAGAAAATAGCTACTAGAATAACTGCGTAAATATCTGCCTATTTCCGCCTAAAGATAAGAATTTATAATTAAATCTGCTTAATTTCTAGATTTATAATCTAAGTCTGCTAACTTCTTCTTATCTTCTAGATTTATAATCTAGACTAGTACTAATTATATTAGTCTATGCGTTATACTGCATAGACTAATAATTAGTTTATTACTAGATCTTTTAGCAATTGTAGAAAGAGAGATAAGAAAAATAAGAGTTATTATATTACGTAATAACTCTAATGTTAACTAGGCTAGAATAAATAGAGGTGTTTTAGAATCTTCTAGTGTAGCAGATTAAAACTAGCTACTAAAATCCTAATTACGTAAGCAATTAGATTTACTAGAAATTTTTCTAATTTGTTAAGAAATAATTATAAGTGCAATCTTAACAAAGCTTAATAATAAAAAGATAATAATAACTAAGTTATTATAATCTTTACACTTACTAGTTTAGTTTTTAGTAAGCTTTAAATATTTTTTAGAAAATTTAGATCTAGGCTATAAGTAGAATTCTTAAAAAGAGAAATTCTATTTCTTTTAAACTAATTAAAAATAGCTAAGATTTTATAAATTTTAGTATTATTACACTAAAATATCTACTCTAGATAGAAGAAGATATTAGCTTTTCTAATATAAATTTTTCTTCAAAATATAATAAAAATTAACTAAGTTATAGTTTTTTAAAGTTAAAATTAAAAGAATTCTTTTTAATCTTTTTTAAAAAGAGGTTTAACTATAAAAGTTAAAACCTCTTTTATATATTTTATATTTATAAAGCTTTTAGAGTTTTATAAAGTCTTAGTTATATATAATATAAATCTTTTACTTATTTAGATAGCTCTTTAAATAGAGATAGTAATATTATAAGCTATTACTTAGTTAGTAAGCTAGCTAAAGATAATCTAAAAAACTAGAAAAATACTAAATTTTCTAGAAAATTATTTAGCTTATTTAAATTTTCTTTAAACGTACTAGTATTAGTTATAGAGACTTATTTAGGCCTAGTTTTCTAATTTCTTCTCTTTCTAATATATTCTTACTTAGTACTATACTTACACTATATAAAAAACTTATCTAAAAATATAACTTTATTAAAGTTTATATATTTAAGACTTTTAATAGTCTTTTAAGTATATTTTATTCTAAATAAAGCTTTTTCTTTATTTAAAAGCTACTATTTTACAGTAGTAGAAAATGAGTATTTTTTTACTTTTAATAAGTATTAAAGAGATTTAGTAGAGAAGTCTAAACTATTCTTTTCTAAAATATATTAATTTATCTATTTAAAACTACTTTCTAAGTCTTTATTAACTACTTTAGTAGCTCTTCTTAAAACTTTTTAAAGCTAGCTTAGTTTAGGCTTAGAAAGAGTAGTAGAAGTTTTTTTTTTAATATATTATAGAGTATTTATAATAAACTTAGAAAACCTTTCTAGTATAGTACTAATAGTACTAGTAGATAGTTATTATTAAAATAAAGTATAAAGTTTTTTTTTTAAATTTTAAAAGTTCTACTAATATAGAGAGAGTATAAAAAAAAGAAAAGTTAGACTTAAAAAGATCAAAATATAAATTAAAACTAAAAGAAGCTTACGTAATTTTAGTATTTTTTTTTATATACTTTTCTTTATTTTAATTTTAAAAAATTAGTTATATTAAAAATAAATAGTAAAATTCTGCCTATATAAGTATTATATAGTCTAGTATTACGTAATTCTTTTTTAAAACCTTTTACACGCTAGTTAAAAAGTTATAGCTAGGTTAAACTATGTCTTTTTTTTTCTTTATGTTTAGAGTTACTTTTCTTTTTATATCTACTTACTAAATAAGATCTTAGAGAAGCTTCCTTAAAGAGAAAGTTCTTAGCTTTCTAGAAAACTAAAAATCTTAGTTCTAGCTAGTCTAGTTATCTAGATATATAGCTTTAAAAAAGATAACTTATTAAATATCTTTTTCTTTTTATTACTCTACTATATATAACTATAGATTTTATTAAATTTTATAATAAATATAAAATTCTACTATTAATTCTTTCTTTCTATTTAACTTATAGCCTTTAGCTACTTAATATAATTATTCTTAAGTTACTTTCTAGCTATTATTTAGCTAAATTAACCTTCTACTTTTAATATAGCTATAAGCTTATTAAAGTTAAGAAAAAAAACTTTATAAACTTTTTATAGACTATTTAAAAGCTCTTTTTTATATTTTAAAATATTCTAAAAGTATTTTAAGCTATAAAAGTATAGCTAATAAATATAGAAAAAGTTCTAAAGTAATTTAGAGAAGTACTTTTAAATAGTAATAATAACCTAAAATTAGAGCTAAAGAGTAACTAAAGTAGTTAAAGAAAGCTCTAAAAGTTATAAAAGCCTCTAGTTAAAAATAAGAATAAAGATCTTCTAAAATCGCTATCTATTACTATCTATTCTCTTTAAACTTTTAGTAAAATTCTAAATACTAGAAATAATAGTTTAAAAGACGCGCTAGTATATAAAAAAAAGTAGTTATAAAGTTTTAGAAAAGGTACTATTACGCTAGCACTTATACTAAAGAGACTATTAAAAATAATAAAAATAAAACTAATTATAATACTATTAAAATCTTCTAAGTAGTATAAAAGTTTTTAAGGTTTAGCTTAGTAATATACTAAGTTATTATAATATTATAGTAACCTAGTATTATAATATGGCTTTATCTTTAAATATAAACTAATATTAGTAAGTAGCTTAATAGCGCGCTAGCTTAATTTATAGTTTAATATAGTAGTAGCTCTAAAACTATATAGTGCTAGATTCTCTCTAAGCCTAAGAGATAGAGCCTATAGCGTACTTTTTTTAAAATTAAACAACTATATAATTACGTAATTACGTAATTACGCGATAACGCGTTACTATATTAGATCTAATAGTAAACTTAAAAATCTCTAATATAAGCCTAGATTTATAACTTATAATACTTACACTTATACTACGTCTATAATAATTACTATATATATAATTATAATAAGCTAACTACTTTATATTTATTATATATTACTAATAGTTATCTAGACTATTAACTAGTACTAGTACTAGCTTTATATAATTACATAACACTAAAAAGAAACTAAGTAAGTCTATTACTAGTATAAAGTCTCTAAGATAACCTAAGATAATCTAAGATACCTATATAATACGTATATAATTACTAGTAACTTATATTTTATATATAATTACTAATAAGCTAGCTATATTAGTAGCTATATTATGTAACTACTATAACTACTATCTATATTTACTATTACCTACCTACCTATTCTCTATCTATACTAATAACTTCTAAGCTCTTACTACTATAGTCTAAACTTTATAATAATACTTAAGTTAGTTATAATAGTATACTATATCTACCTAATATAGTTTTCTTTAAGATATACTACTTATACTTTAGCTTAATAATTATATACTTAATAGAAATAATAAAGAATCTTTACCTTTTACTTATTATATACACTATTTAATATATTTTTAATAAAGTTATATTCTTCTACTATTAAAGCTACTAGTAGTACTCTAAATAGCTTACTTTTTATCTACTAAAGCTATATATACTATATATCTATATACCTTTATTTAGTGTATAAAAGGTCTAGCCTCTACTTTATAAATAGTCTACTTAGTATAAAAAGAATAACTAATATATTAGAGCTACTATTAAGTATCTCTAGTATTATCTTTACTTCTAAGTTAAACTTAGTACCTAAGTTCTTTTATATATTTCTAATAGTAAACGTTATTATATTTTTAAAAGAAAAAATAGTCTCTTTTAGAATAGTACTTTAACTATTTTTATAGTTACTTACTACTATAATTAGTTATTGCGGAGCAAAAGACTAATTACTAGCTACTGCAGCTAGAGTATATATATACTGCGACACACCCTCTAGATTAGCTAGTAGCACTAGTCTAATCTACCTAGAGAGTATATATTTATCTCTAGTAATACTAAGTCTTTTTCTAAGCTTCGTGCTAATAGAAAATCTAATAGTAATAGGTAGGTTCGAATCTCTATAAGTACTAAATATACTCTAGACTTAAATTTTTCTTCTTTTTGCTATCTCGCTTAAGGTTACCTACCTAGGTAGATAACCTAAGAAATTTAGCTTAGGCAATTAAAGCGGCTAAAGGGCTTATAACTGTCGCGGAGCAAAAGACTAATTACTAGCTACCGCGGCTAGAGTATATATATACTGCGACATTAGTATAGTAAAAGCTATTACGTACTTAATAATAAAACGCTTCTTAAAGAGGTTATTAAAAGTACTAGTTATAACGTTATTTATTATGAAAATAGATATCTTTAAAGTAATATTAGTACTAGTATTAAGTTTAGTTAGAGTAGTACTTTATTATATTAAGTTCTTAGAGTTATAAAAAGTTATTTAAGATAGATAAAGAAAAAAAAAAAGAAGAAGAGAAGTATTCTTTATATATAAAGTTTTTTATAATTCTCTTTAAACTACTATTCTCTATATTATAGTTTACTTATATAAATATTAATTATATTTTATAGTAGTATAGTACTATAGTTTAATATTACTCTAGATATAGAGTTTACCTATATAGCTATCTAGACTTCTACCTATCTACTTCTATAGCTAAAAGAAAAGTTTACTTTAACTTTAACTTTTTTTACTAAGAGCTTTCTTTTAGAAAGCTTCTATATAGACTTTTAAGAATACTTTAATATTTCTATAGCTCTACGCTTATTACTACTTTTAAGTATACCTCTAAGTATACCTCTAAGTATACTTCTAAGTATACCTCTAAGTCTACTAGAGAAGCTCTATTACTATTACTCTTTATAAGTATATTATTATTATCTATATTTATAGTAAATATTAAAGAGAGAGTTTTATTAATACCTATAGCTATATATAGTAAGTATAAAGTATTTAGAAAATATATCTATATTAAAATTACTATATAAACTTACTAACTATATATTATTACTTTACTCTATATTAATACTCTACTTTAATATAGTACTAGAGGTAGCTATAAATATATTAAAAGACGTACTACCTCTAGTATATAGATTCTAACTCTCTACTTATTTTAGTTAGTATAAAATTATTATAAGTATAAATATAGTATAATCTATATACTACTAGAACGTATATATTATTATAGTATTTAGGTTACTATAGTATAGTGTCTATATACAGAACCTACGCTATAAATAGTATAGCTCTATATTTCTCTTACTATAGAACTATTAACTATATTATCTAGTTAAAGAAGCTAACGCGTACTAACATAACTATATAGTAATATCTAGTGTCTTAGCTACTAGCAAAATGTGTCTAATTAACTTTATAGAAGATATAATAGTAGTATAAAATATATAGACTAGAGCTTTATATAGACTTTATATATTAGGTAGATATTAATATAAGTTTCTTAGTATTACTTCTATTATAAACCTCTATCTATTAAGCTTTATATAAAAGCTCTTAACTATAATAAGACCTATATAAGTATTATAAGTATATAGTATATTTCTATAATAGTAATTAGCTAATATATAGATAATATATAATATATTATATTTTATTTTCTCTAGTAAAGTCTATTTTAAGCTTTTAATTTCTTATACTATATCTAAAGACTAGATAGAATCTATTAATAGAGAACGTAAGAAAAATATAAAAGCTATAGTAAATAATAGTAACTCTTTTAGTAATAATCGCATTTATAATAACATTTTACTAAATTAAAAAAAAGAAAAAAAGGGTCTTATAAAAGATATTACTAGAACTTTAGTTAATTATATATATTTTATTTTCTTAATAATTATTTTATTTTAATCTTAGTATATTCTTTCTAATATTCTTTAAAAAGTAAAAAGTTATAAAAACTTAAAGATTATTATAATTCTAATATAGTTAATTATATATACTATAGTCTTAAAAGTAAAATAGCTACCTAGTAATAGATATAGTAGATAAATCGTCTATATAGTAGAGACCTTTATCTAGTATATATACAAAAGAATACTAGCTCTAAAACTCTACGCGTAATATTAATCTAGTAAGTAGTTTCTACTAAAAGTATAATAATTGCTACTTAGATTAGTAGTAATTATAGAATTTATCTTATCTATACTAGCTTTATTAAGTATACTAATAAAATTATTAGCTTAAATTATTCTTAAAGGCTTCTACTATATATATAAAATATAAAGTAGTTAAAAATATAGCTTAAAGTAAAGTAAGATAGTAAATATATTTATTTTATACTTCTAGAGATAGATAGCTAATAAGAAATTAGGCTATATAACCTTCTTAGCGTAAAAAGAAAAGAGTTTAATAGTACTTTATAAGCTCTTTAGTAATGTAAAAAAAAATCTTATACTAAAAAAATGTAAGCTTATAAAAAACTAAGAATTATAATAGAATAATTAAGTAATAATAGAAGTACTTAAGTTAAGAGATATAGTTCTAGCTTACTAGACTAGCTCTATAGAAGATAACTAGATTAAATATTTTAAAAGGATAATTATATTAGTTCTAATAATTACTTATTATTAGTTCTATTATATTAGTAATAAATATATAACTACATTATTAAAAGCTACTATAGTATCTATAAGTTATAATCTAAGAATAGCTATAGATAATCTTATATATACTTATATTATCTATTCTTATATAGTTCTAGATTTACTCTTTTCTAGCTAAATAACTATACTTAGCTAGTCTTCTAGATGTTATACTCTAGAAAGATCTAAAAGATAATATTAATAGTAGTAACTATTCTTAATAACTTTAATATAGATTTTTAAATATATATAAAATTATATAGCTTAGATAGCTACTCTAAACCTAATATCTTTAGTAAAACTATTCTAGTTAGAACTATAATATAGTTATATATATCTAGGCTAAACTTTATAAATATAAAGAGAATAAAAAAAGGCTTTTCTAACTCTAGCTATATTAGTATTTTCTCTTATCTAGTTTCTTAGTAATAATAGAATACCTACGTAAAAGTAGCTTTTCTTTCTAAAATATATCTTTATTCAAAGTATAAAAGTACTATAACAAGCTTTACTATAATTAGGTATAACTAATCTATATAAGAATATAGCTTCTTTAATTTAGAAACTTTACTTATTAATATAAGAGTTAAAACTTTAGACTACTTCTAGATTAAATTAAGAAATTCTACTTATTTAAACTTAACTAAGAATATATTAACTAGATGTCTCATAGTATAAGACTTTATAGACTTTAGAACTTTCTTTTAATATTATATTTTTATATCTATCTAAAGTTTTAGCGCTATATCTTATAATATTAATACTTATTATCTTTTTTCTTACTAAAGTATTAGAGTAGTTACTTATAATAAAATCCTCTCTAGATATAAGAGATAGAGTCTATAGTATATCTTTTTAGAACTAAGTAATTACGCACTAATATATTTATATAAATTATATATTAATATATTAGACTCTAGATTAAAACTTATAAAACTGTAATAAAGGTTAAATCTTTTACTTAGAATATTTATAACTATACTACCTATACTAGTATAGTAGTAACTATATATAGAATAATAATATACTAACTACGGTTTTCTAATAATTAAATAATAATAATAGTTCTTAAGATATAAACTAGTAGTATTAAAGTATATTTTATATAACTACTAATACTTTAAAGTAACTTAGTAAGCTATAGTAACTATACTACTAGCATGTAGCTTCTAGAATACTCTAGAATACTTATATTATATTTATGTAATTTTTTCTAAGCTTAGCTATATTAGCTACTATCTTATATAAATATGTTATTCTTACTTAATACTATACTATACTTTTAGCGCTTTTAAGATTAGATAAAATACTTTCTACTTCTATTCTATATACTAATTATCTTTATAAGTTTTAATTAATAACTACTCTAACTAAGTATTACTAGTCTACTTATTACTAGTTTAGTATTTAAGATTTTTACTTAGTTTAACTACTTTTTAGTAATAAAGTAGGTATTTCTGAATCTTTATATATAAAACTTATAAAATATACCATCTATACTTAAGTTTATAATATACTTATTATTTAAGTTAATTTAGTTTTAGAAATAAAAGTTAATATACTAGAACTCTAGCTATAGTTTAAATGTTCTACTTATATTTTATAGCTTAACTATACTATATGTCTCTACTTTAATATTAATAGTAATTAAGTAACTTTTGTAAGTAGTAAAATTTACTATAGTAGTATAATTAGTATTAGCTATAGTGTAAGTTTTTAAAGAAATAAGCGCTTTGTTTAAAAGTTTTAGATAATATTAATCTTAACTAAGAAAGTAAAAGAAGTAAAGTTCTTAATATAGTTTAGTAGTATACTAAAGGCTTTCTATTAGCTAGAATACTAAGTAACTAACTATAATATTATTTAAAAATACTATAAGTATAAGATTTATAAAAATTAAAGTAGTAAATACCTTAATTGTAATTATTATTATTTTACAAGTTATATATTATTTACTAAGTTTAATACTAATAAATAAAACTCTAATTTAAGAACTATAAACTTACTTTTTCTCTAATTAAATATCTAAATCTACTTTTATCTTCTTTAGTTAGAATCTAAGAAACTAGAACTAGAATAATAGATACTAAAGTTATGTATTTATAAATACTCTTTCTAATCTATAGATTATTATTTTTATTTATATTCTCTTAATTAGTATTAGAACTTAGTAGTTAGCTATTAGAAATAACTAAGTATAGCTATTAACTCTACTTTATTATTACTAAGTTAGAAAGAATAGTAAGCTTATTATTAAAGCTAAGTACTTTACTATTCAAGTAATATTAGTTTAAATAAGTATAATAAACTACATATAAAGTGTAAGTTCTAAGAGTTATATTCTATTCTATAGAACTTATATAGTAAATAGTAATTCTATAGTTTTTATATATACTAATAGGTATATCTAGCTAAGTAAGTAAAAGTAACTATTTACTTATCTTTGTTTAATTATAACTAATCTTATTCTATAGTTATTATAACTATTTAGTACTTTATACTATTCTAGCTATATAGTTAAAAGCTTTTAACTAATAGTTTCTAGTCTAAGTTAGAATAACCTACTTATATATACTTACTTAATATAGCTTTTTAATATACTAAGACTATATAATATCTATTATAGACTCTTTTTTTTTGAAGTAGCTATTTTACTAGAACTTCTAGTCTTTATTTATACCTATTCTTATCTAATAGAGACTTACTATATTTAGCTCTTTACATACTATATATTATATAATATAGTTTTATGTCTATAGTAATGTACTAAATAAAGTCTAAAAGTTAGCTACTTTAGAGAATATTGTTTAATAAGAAATACTATTATTACTCTACTTATAAAGCTATATATACTTAATCTTACTAGCTAAAGAGAGATAATAAAACTAGTATACTAAACGTAGCTCTCTTATTAGATATAATAGGTACCTATTATAAGTATTATAATCTTAGAGGTTACTTATAGTAGTAGATTAATAGAATATAGTATATTAGCTTACTACTATTAGTAGATCTACGTTGTTGTAATAAATATTAAAACTTAATATAGTATTACGTATATAATAGTTATAAGTTAGAATACTATATTATATTAACTAAATAGAAGTAAAAGTTTTAAGATTAAAAAAAATCTATATAGTAGTTATATCTTAATATAATCTAATTAATACTTCTCTAGTAAGGCTTAGAGAGGTATAGTTTCTTAAGTCTATCTAAAACTACTTTAGCTTCTATAATTACTCTTTTTATTATATATAGTTACTCTACTACTAATATTAATATCTTTATACTAGAATTTTCTTTTGATAATTAGCTCTCTTCTATATTATATATATACTTAAAGAATATATTAAAATATCTTATACTTATCTTATTCTTTAATTATAAATATCTAAATTTTATTTACTTTTTATCTTTTAATATAATTCTTATTACCTTTTTTTTTCTACTTATTTTCTTTTATTAGTAGTTTATACACTTTTAATTTAGCTTTTTAGACTACTATTTTATATATATTATAGTACTTCTTAAATATATAGTTCTAGTAATAAGCTCTTTATACATATATATTTAGTACTAGAAGTTTTAAGAAATTCTATATTACTTTAATAGTATTTATATCTAATATCTAATACTACTAACTTCTATATTTACTACTTCTATTAATCTTTTCTTAATAATCTTTTAGTACTTAGAATATTAAAATTTACTATTTATATTAGCTAGTATCTAATTATATATAATTATAAACTATTTTTAATTTATACTAATATAATGTACTCTTTCTTCTTATATAATCTTTTTAAATATCTAAATATACTTTAGATAACCTCTTTATTTCTATACTTAATAGTAAAAATCTTTTTTTTTCCTTTTTTAAATAATATCTTATTAAGTGAACTCTTACTACTATACTTTAAAAGCTAGATTTCTTCTAAGCTACCTTTATATAGGTTATTAAGCTATAAAACTTTTATATAAAACTTAATATTCTTTAGCCTTATAATATTCTATAGCTGTATAGCTTAACTATACTATTATTATACTTATTATCTTATTTCTATCTACTATAATAATACTCTCTCTATTTTTTTAACTAAAAGAATTAGTTATATTATATTAGTATATTAACTCTTTATTTCTTATAAAAATTATCTTCTATATATTATTTTAAGTTTACTATTAAATATATCTTCATATATAGAATATATATTTATCTAAAACTAAATTTTATATATAAGAGAATGTTAATACATAATTTGTTTTTTACTATTTAAGTTATTTTTAGATATTACTAGATAAGAGAATTTTTAGATCTATTAGAGAGACTCTTAAGCTATACTAATAATTATAGTATTAAAGATTTATTAGACATAATAAATAAGACTAATAGTATATATAATAAAAGATTAAAAATTAATAGTTATAATATAGTTGTCTAGCTATATAGTTTACTAAATTATAGAGCCTAAGAATCTTATATATAAAAAATATACTTATAACTTCTATATTCTTAATATATATTAATTAAGCTTTATCTTTATAATATATATAGTTTATTAGCTTTATATTAGATAAATAAGCGTTAAACTTTTAATTATAGAATATAGTATACTTTAGCTTTAAAATTATTTCCTTAAATAGAATAGTAGTAAATACTAGTTTTTTTTAACTATTCTTATCTTTAGTAACTAGAAAGAGATCTTTAAAAATCAAGAATATACTTAATACTATAGTATTTATATAAAGATTAGATTGTAAAGCTTTATCTTACTAAGATATTACAACTTTACTAAACTAGTAGTAATACTTTAATTAAAATTAAGTTTAAAAATAGTAATTAAGAAAATTAGTACTTTAAGACTTTATAGTAATCTAGTCTATAAATATTTAAAAGACATCTTAAATAACTAATATAATATTCTAGCTTATTCTTTATAATAAGTGTTCTAAGAGACATACTCTTATATAAATTATACTTTGTATAAAAAGTAATATATACTATAGACTTTCTAATATACTATTTACTATTACTAAGATACTATTTTTTCTTTAGTATTTACTTTAGATTATAAACTAGAATAACTTTAAATAAAGAATTTAATATAAGATCTATTCTATATTATAGAATTAGAAATCTCTTTAGTATTAATAGAATATAGTAGCTTAGTCTATATAGTATTAAGCTTGAATAAAATATATACACTAGATTTAGTTATTTAAATTATAAAGCTAGATCTACTTAGTTAGTATTAGAGTAAGAAATAGTATAAGCTAAGTAAACTCTATTATAAGTCTTTATATTATCTTAATATTTTTTCATAAAAAATAGTTAAATTATAATATTTTTACTATTAAGTAATTAATATATATATAGATAGCTTTATTAATTCTATATTTAAAATATACTTGAAATTAATACTTTAAGATTATAATACTAGATCTACTATGTTAGGATTAAAGTAAGAAATAGTGTAAGCTAAGTAGACTCTCTTATAAGTATCTATATTATTTTATAAATTCTTAGAAAAAGTAGTTAAAGTATTATATATTTACTATTAAGGAATTAATCTAGATATAAATAGCTTTATTTAATCTATATTTTTAAATTTTTCATTATCTAAGATATATCTATTATAAAAAGTAGATTAAAAACTCTTCTATAGTTTATACTATTATATCTTTATATATTTTAGTTTATATATAAAATAACTATTATTAGAATTTTATTTAGTTCTAACTATAATCTTAAAATATAAATATAAACGTTTCTAGTATTATAAAGATCTTTCTTAGATAAAAGACCTAGTTTACTCGTAATATTTTAGGTCTTAACTAGATCTAAGTGCAATATTAGATTAAGTATTTCTAAGTAATTATAATTTTATTTCTTTAAATACTCTTATATACTAAAGTATAAATACAAAGTAGAGTAATAAAATAGAGTTTGTAGCTTTATATAGTAAGATTAATATTTATTTATTATCTAATTACGCTTTACTAACTAAATATACGTATAAGTAAAGAAATAGCTTTTTCTTTTAATATTTACTATAAATATAAAGAGTAATAGTATTAAAGAAATTTCTAATAAACTTAGTAGTAATAAATTAAGATAAAAAAATCTAAGCTATATAGCTAGTAAGCTATAAAAGCTTAGAAATATCTTTTAAACTTAATTTAAAAGCTAACTAAAAAAAAGACTCTTAGTAAAAATCTTAGTAAAAAAAGTAAAATATAGAGTATAGGTTATTATAGCTTTTTTCTTAGCTATAAAAGTAATTAGATAGAAGTTTATATAGCTTTTAAGGTAAAAAATAGATTTATGGTAAAACCTTATAATATTAATATATTACTCTAAATAAGAAATCTTTACGTAAATAGTCTAAAGTATAAAGCTAATAGTCTAGAAAAATTTATAGAAGGTCTTATATATAGAATATATTTATCTTTTTCTCTTTTTTAATAGTTTATTTTTAAATATACTAAAAAGTCTATAAGAATTGAACTTATCTTAATTAACTTAAAATATTAATATACTACTTTTAAAATAAAAACTAATAAATATTTTCTTAAAGGTATCTAACTTTAAATACTCTATAGTTAGAGTCACTACTAATATAGTTATAACTAAGATAATACTTCTAGCGTGCCTTTTCTATATAATATCTATATTTAGTAAGTAGAAGCTAATATATGTTAAAGAAGCTAATAAGTATATAGTTACTATAACTAAAGAAATATAGTTTAAGCTATAGCTCTTCTTAGCTTTAAATAAATATAATATATATTACTATATATAAGAGAATATTACTATATAGAACTTTAGAAAATAATAATAAAGTAATGTTTAATAAGCTTTACTATATAAAGTAAGTAATATTTACTTTCTTTGTAGAAAGTAAGCTATTTATACTAAGAAGTTTAAATATAATAGCTACTAAAATAACTTTTAAAGTATTATAGTATAAGTTATAAATAACTTTAAAAGTTTAAATTATAAAAACTAAGATACTAATAATAGAAGATTAAAACATTATAGATTTTACTAAAACGTAGTAGTTTGATAAGTAGAGGAATAATTTATTATATAGCTTTTATAGATTATATAGCTATAATATAATAATAAAAAAATAAGTAAAAGCTATACACTTCTAAGTAGATGTAAAGAATTAAATAGTAAGAAAAACTAAATATAAATAGTAAGTATTATAGTAGAATATTTATGTAGAGTATAGTAATAAAATATAGTCTAGTAACAATATATAGTAATCTAAATATAGGTATATCTTTTAAACATTCTATATTTGCTGTAATATAGTAGTAAGTATACAACGTAGGTATAGTAATAATATACTATAGCTAATAAGGCTTAATCTTTTAATAATTATATATAGAATATAAGTAACTAGAGCTTATATAAATATTATAAACATATTATATACAAATTTAAGATTTATTTATTATCTATACATAAATATAGTTAGACTTACTTAGTAAGATTTTAGATTTATATATAGTAGTAGAATACCTAATACTTTATAGAATCTTTTTATTCTATAATTATTTAAATTAAGTCTAAATACTTCTAGCTAATAGTTTAAAAAGCTATTAGTAGTAGAAATACTTTTTTAAGTAGTTTATCTATAATATTTATAAATGTTTTAATAATTATAAAAATAGTTTAAGCAAAAAAGGTATAATTCTAAGCCTAGCTTATATTAAAGATTTCTTAAGTCTACTTTTAGAGTGTTATAGTAATATATTATTGTATTATTATATTATTATATACTTTCTTAACTTCTAGATAAATCTAATAAAGGCTTTATTTCTTATCTCTAGGTAGGTTTAATATTTAATAAGAATCTAATTATATTTTTAATAAAAGAACTATTAAGAACTATTATACGTAGTATTAATAAGTACTTATATACTTATTTATAGAGCTTATATAATAGCTTCTTTAAAGATATGATAAAATAGAAAAGCTTTAGTTTTAATTAATCCTAGACTTTTAGGCTTAAGTATAGATAAACTAACGAAAAACCTAAAATGTTTCACTTTAGTAATATAGCTATAAGTATAATTATAATCTAAGCTATATTCTATATTATAATATTTAAATAGAGATAAAAAATAGAAGTCTTTCTATAGACTATAGCGCTAATAGATAGCTTTTAGGTACTTAAGTTTCTAGCTCTATATTTGTTTAAATACTAAGATTAAGTTAATAAGTAGTAATCTTAAGATTAATCTATTAGTATATATTAGCATATCTTTTTATCATAAATTATTCTATTTTTTCTAAAGTAAATGTTTTAGTAAATGCTTATAAGCCTTTTTTTTTAGTTTTATATTATAACTCTATACTTAAGTTTATTTATAAAGAATTTAGTTTTAAAATTCTTTTATAGAGTTATATATATTCTATATTTTCTTTTTATCTTCTTATAACTTATCTAGCTTACTTACATAGCTAAGTTTATAGTATAACTTTAGTCTTCTTATATTTAAACTTCTTAATATAAAAACTTAAGTTTAAGCTTTGTATTTTATTTATAAGATAAATATAATATTTAATAAAATAATTGTTTTGAAAGATAATATTATTCAAATTAATATTATTTAGAACTAGCTAACTAGTTTTAATTTAACTAATCTTTAATACTATTATTACTCTAGAATAAAGAGAATTAGAGTTTTTATTAAATTACTTCTTATATAGTTAGTAAAGACTCTTAGTTCTATTTTAAGCTTAGTAATTATTCTTCTTTAACTTATATTTAAGAACTTATTCTATAAATTTATATCAAAGTTATTTAGTATTCTAATTAATATTCTAGATTTTAGAGCTTATAGTAGTATCTACTAGAGAATTAACTTTAAATACTATAATTAAATACTAGCTACTCTCTAAACTAAAGCTATAATAATTATATAATATATAGATATACTACTTTTACTTAAAGAATAGAAAGAAATAATAATAGTTATTTTAAACTCTACTAATATTAACCTATAATATTATAGAACTTAGAAATATTAAAATTTCTTTCTATAGTTATTTAATATCTAAAAACATATATTAGTAAGTTAAAAATAATATAAGAAGATACTAAAGTCTTATAGTATTAAGTAAAGATATAGATAAAAAGTAGACCTTTAGTTTTTAAATAGTAAAGCAAATCTAATAATATTAATATAACACTATTAATAAAGAGTCTTCTTTATAAAAAATACTATTAGAATATTAATTCTTTAGATTTCTCTAAAGTATTACTAAGACTTTCTTAACTTAGTAAATTTCAATATTAGTAACTCTAGTATTTTCTTAATATATTAATTCTTACTTTAAATTCTCTTCTAAAATTATAAAAAGTATATAATATTAGTAATATAATCTTATTATTTAGAAAGCTTTTCTTAATGTTCTTAAACTTCTTATAACTATATAGAATCTAAGATAGATATATTCTAGAAAGGTTATTTTAGATACTTTTTTAGTAGTTCTAATTATAACTATATTTATAATATTAACTTAAAAAAACTTTAGATTTATTTATGTAAAGAATAGAGAGGTAACAGAAACTATTCTCTAATAATAGAATATAGCTTTGTTAGAACAAAGTAGTTAAATACTATAATAAATAGTATAACTAATAAAGATTGTAATAAAGTAATTGCAGAGCAAATAATAGGTATAAGGTAATAATATTGTTACTAGGTAAAGAATAACTATAGAGAATTGCTATTTCTTTTATAGAAAATAGCTACTAGAATAATTGCGTAAATATCCGCCTATTTCTGCCTAAA